>NC_133355.1:30692772-30735272 GCF_030506205.2 Paramisgurnus dabryanus | reverse complement strand
AGGAGGGAGTAAGACGAATAGCCTGGTTCATTTTTCGGGTTGAGTCAATTGTGTTGCTTGAAATTAACTCATCGTTTGTTAAAACAGCATGCCCTCTCTGGTAGAAAGCATAAAGGGTAGGGGGATCGCAAACCCAGACCGCCTCGGACACGGTATCTAACTGGAAATCCCAAAGGCAGAGGCGCCTCTGAGGGGTCTCTGACGTCCTTCACGGGTTTCTCGTTGACATTCCTCTACTGCCCGGATTGCCATACACAGCGGTGTTGTGTGTTAAAGCTCTGAGAGGCAAATTTAAAGGTGGGCTCGTCCGGGATTTGAACCCGGGACCTCTCGCACCCTAAGCGAGAATCATACCCCTAGACCAACGAGCCGATCGAGGAACCCCACCGTCCCACTGGGAAACAATTTTCCACCACGTAGCAGCCAGCTTGGAAAAAGCCAAAGCAGTCTTGCATTTGGCCCAAGGGGAATTAGCTCAAATGGTAGAGCGCTCGCTTAGCATGCAAGAGGTAGCGGGATCGATGCCCGCATTCTCCACGTGACTGTGATTTGTTGCTAATTGCTCTGATGTTACAGACCCGAGGCGTGTCCTCTCCTTGGGTGCTTTTGCGGTTCACACTTGCAGAAAAGGGATTCACTTTTCCTCCTGATCTTACATTTTGCCTCAAAAAGCCAGCAGGTCCCAGTGTCGGTCCTCAGTATGGCACCTGAGCACACACATGAACGTCTCCTATACGGATGTTACTTCACAAAGCAACATGGAGCTTTACATTTCAAGAGCATTTTGTTGGTGCCATTTAACATTGGAATCATTTTCTTTTAATGTTCATTTGTCTTCCTGTCATTTGTGTTAAGGTATTTTTATTGCATTTCATTGTCAGTTTGTACACGTGAGCTGTATGATTCCTTTGGCCTGTACACATGAACTGTGTGTTTCCTTTAGCCAAAACCTCGATGGATTTTTCATTTATCCTAAGGTTTCGTGCATGTTTAATTTACTTCCTTGTAATGTGCTTGTGGTTGCTGAAATTTTGCACATTGTGTGTTGTCGGCCCACCGTCAGGGTGAGCAGAAAAAAGTGCTTGAATTAACTCATTTTTTGTCTACAGCCCGAGTGCTCTGGTTACAAAGGCTTAAAGGGTGGGGGATTGTTTTGCGGATAACAAACACTGTTCCCTTGGACAAGGTTCTGCTTGGAAACCCCAAAACATCCAACAGGTCCCACCGAGATTTGAACTCGGATCGCTGGATTCAGAGTCCAGAGTGCTAACCATTACACCATGGAACCACACTCTGCTTGTGCATCTGACGCACTGGGTCACGGAGAAAAAGACACTCGGACAGGAAGCGTTAGGTAAACCCCAGTGAGTCGGCTAAACAAACCCTTAAGAATTGGCACTTGATGCCGAAACCCGGGATCGAACCAGGGACCTTTAGATCTTCAGTCTAACGCTCTCCCAACTGAGCTATTTCGGCCTCAAGGTTTCGTGTAGCAGGATTTCCATGACAAATCACAGCATTAAAGCGGTCAGCCAGAGAAGGTAGAGAAAAAGCTTGGCCCGTACGGGGATCGAACCCGCGACCTTGGCGTTATTAGCACCACGCTCTAACCAACTGAGCTAACCGGCCACGGTATGCTGCATGGAACTGCGCATGTCCCTGCCAAGACTGACATGATTGTTTCACAGTGCAGCAGCAACAAGCAGCAAACCGAAGGACGGGCTCGTCCGGGATTTGAGCCCGGGACCTCTCGCACCCTAAGCGAGAATCATACCCCTAGACCAACAAGCCGATCGAGGAACCCCACTGTCCCACTGGGAAACAATTTTCCACCACGTAGCAGCCAGCTTGGAAAAAGCCAAAGCAGTCTTGCATTGGGCCCAAGGGGAATTAGCTCAAATGGTAGAGCGCTCGCTTAGCATGCGAGAGGTAGCGGGATCGATGCCCGCATTCTCCACGTGACTGTGATTTGTTGCTAATTGCTCTGATGTTACAGACCCGAGGCGTGCCCTCTCCTTGGGTGCTTTTGCGGTTCACACTTGCAGAAAAGGGATTCACTTTTCCTCCTGATCATACATTTTGCCTCAAAAAGCCAGCAGGTCCCAGTGTCGGTCCTCAGTATGGCACCTGAGCACACACATGAACGTCTCCTATACGGATGTTACTTCACAAAGCAACATGGAGCTTTACATTTCAAGAGCATTTTGTTGGTGCCATTTAAAATTGGAATCATTTTCTTTTAATGTTCATTTGTCTTCCTGTCATTTGTGTTAAGGTATTTTTATTGCATTTCATTGTCAGTTTGTACACGTGAGCTGTATGATTCCTTTGGCCTGTACACATGAACTGTGTGTTTCCTTTAGCCAAAACCTCGATGGATTTTTCATTTATCCTAAGGTTTCGTGCATGTTTAATTTACTTCCTTGTAATGTGCTTGTGGTTGCTGAAATTTTGCACATTGTGTGTTGTCGGCTCACCGTCAGGGTGAGCAGAAAACAGTGCTTGAATTAACTCATTTTTTGTCTACAGCCCGAGTGCTCTGGTTACAAAGGCTTAAAGGGTGGGGGATTGTTTTGCGGATAACAAACACTGTTCCCTTGGACAAGGTTCTGCTTGGAAACCCCAAAACATCCAACAGGTCCCACCGAGATTTGAACTCGGATCGCTGGATTCAGAGTCCAGAGTGCTAACCATTACACCATGGAACCACATTCTGCTTGTGCATCTGACGCACTGGGTCACGGAGAAAAAGACACTCGGACAGGAAGCGTTAGGTAAACCCCAGTGAGTCGGCTAAACAAACCCTTAAGAATTGGCACTTGATGCCGAAACCCGGGATCGAACCAGGGACCTTTAGATCTTCAGTCTAACGCTCTCCCAACTGAGCTATTTCGGCCTCAAGGTTTCGTGTAGCAGGATTTCCATGACAAATCACAGCATTAAAGCGGTCAGCCAGAGAAGGTAGAGAAAAAGCTTGGCCCGTACGAGGATCGAACCCGCGACCTTGGCGTTATTAGCACCATGTCTAACCAACTGAGCTAACCGGCCACGGTATGCTGCGTGGAACTGCGCATGTCCCTGCCAAGACTGACATGATTGTTTCACAGTGCCGCAGCAACAAGCAGCAAACCGAGGGACGGGCTCGTCCGGGATTTGAACCCGGGACCTCTCGCACCCAAAGCGAGAATCATACCCCTAGACCAACGAGCCAAGGCGTGCTGCCTCGTTGCTATGCCGCTCCGAAACACGTAACCACAACACAGTCACCAGTTCCCAGGGTCACAGTCATTTCAGCACAGGAAAAGCCCTTTTTGAAAAACTGCTGCAACATATAAGGAAACAAAATACTGTGACAAGGTCTGTATTGTATAGCATTAATATTTTTTTGTTTGGAAAATCTGGAATAGTTAAACATGTTAATTTATTCTTAACGTCATTTCAGCATATATGGCTATATTCATGGTGAGAACTGGTTATTGGCAACATCAGAAATGCAGGTTAGGCGACTTGGAGATGTCAAATTGTCCTTCCCTCGGTATGTGTCTGTGTATAGATCAAGGTGGGTATAGTTTTTGTACCGTGAAAGGAAACCAAATAACGCAGTGCCTAGAGAAATTCCACGTTGACTCAAGGGGAACATGTAAACTCCACACAGAAAGGCTTCCTGACCCTGCCAGGGCTTGAACAGGGGACCTTCTTGCTGTGAGACAACAGTGCTCTGTCTGTGATGGCCACTGTGTTGCCCCAAACATCTTTATTAGAAGGGGAATCCCAATACTTAGTGTACGTTGTAACGTCAAGAAACATCTAAGAAGCCATGTCTTTATCACATTTTCCAAGTGTTGATTTTAGATTGGGAGAAAATTCTGATGAATCATCCGTAAACTAATTTGGACACCATGCATCACTAGCCTGGTTCTATATTTAACTCTCATAGCTCCAGGCACATCAGGGTTACCTAGCCAGGCCCAGTAGACAGGATGGTGTGCCTTTCCTGGCCAGGAGGGAGTAAGACGAATAGCCTGGTTCATTTTTCGGGTTGAGTCAATTGTGTTGCTTGAAATTAACTCATCGTTTGTTAAAACAGCATGCCCTCTCTGGTAGAAAGCATAAAGGGTAGGGGGATCGTCTAGGGGATTGCAAACCCAGACCGCCTCGGACACGGTATCTAACTGGAAATCCCAAAGGCAGAGGCGCCTCTGAGGGGTCTCTGACGTCCTTCACGGGTTTCTCGTTGACATTCCTCTACTGCCCGGATTGCCATACACAGCGGTGTTGTGTGTTAAAGCTCTGAGAGGCAAATTTAAAGGTGGGCTCGTCCGGGATTTGAACCCGGGACCTCTCGCACCCTAAGCGAGAATCATACCCCTAGACCAACGAGCCAATCGAGGAACCCCACCGTCCCACTGGGAAACAATTTTCCACCACGTAGCAGCCAGCTTGGAAAAAGCCAAAGCAGTCTTGCGTTGGGCCCAAGGGGAATTAGCTCAAATGGTAGAGCGCTCTGGTAGAGCGCTCGCTTAGCATGCGAGAGGTAGCGGGATCGATGCCCGCATTCTCCACGTGACTGTGATTTGTTGCTAATTGCTCTGATGTTACAGACCCGAGGCGTGCCCTCTCCTTGGGTGCTTTTGCGGTTCACACTTGCAGAAAAGGGATTCACTTTTCCTCCTGATCTTACATTTTGCCTCAAAAAGCCAGCAGGTCCCAGTGTCGGTCCTCAGTATGGCACCTGAGCACACACATGAACGTCTCCTATACGGATGTTACTTCACAAAGCAACATGGAGCTTTACATTTCAAGAGCATTTTGTTGGTGCCATTTAAAATTGGAATCATTTTCTTTTAATGTTCATTTGTCTTCCTGTCATTTGTGTTAAGGTATTTTTATTGCATTTCATTGTCAGATTGTACACGTGAGCTGTATGATTCCTTTGGCCTGTACACATGAACTGTGTGTTTCCTTTAGCCAAAACCTCGATGGATTTTTCATTTATCCTAAGGTTTCGTACATGTTTAATTTACTTCCGTGTAATGTGCTTGTGGTTGCTGAAATTTTGCACATTGTGTGTTGTCGGCCCACTGTCAGGGTGAGCAGAAAAAAGTGCTTGAATTAACTCATTTTTTGTCTACAGCCCGAGTGCTCTGGTTACAAAGGCTTAAAGGGTGGAGGATTGTTTTGCGGGTAACAAACACTGTTCCCTTGGACAAGGTTCTGCTTGGAAACCCCAAAACGTCCAACAGGTCCCACCGAGATTTGAACTCGGATCGCTGGATTCAGAGTCCAGAGTGCTAACCATTACACCATGGAACCACACTCTGCTTGTGCGTCTGACGCACTGGGTCACGGAGAAAAGGACACTCGGACAGGAAGCGTTGGGTAAGCCCCAGTGAGTCGGCTAAACAAACCCTTAAGAATTGGCACTTGATGCCGAAACCCGGGATCGAACCAGGGACCTTTAAATCTTCAGTCTAACGCTCTCCCAACTGAGCTATTTCGGCCTCAAGGTTTTGTGTAGCAGGATTTCCATGACAAATCACAGCATTAAAGCGGTCAGCCAGAGAAGGTAGAGAAAAAGCTTGGCCCGTACGGGGATCGAACCCGCGACCTTGGCTTTATTAGCACCACGCTCTAACCAACTGAGCTAACCGGCCACGGTATGCTGCGTGGAACTGCGCATGTCCCTGCCAAGACTGACATGATTGTTTCACAGTGCAGCAGCAACAAGCAGCAAACCGAGGGACGGGCTCGTCCGGGATTTGAACCCGGGACCTCTCGCACCCAAAGCGAGAATCATACCCCTAGACCAACGAGCCAAGGCGTGCTGCCTCGTTGCTATGCCGCTCCGAAACACGTAACCACAACACAGTCACCAGTTCCCAGGGTCACAGTCATTTCAGCACAGGAAAAGCCCTTTTTGAAAAACTGCTGCAACATATAAGGAAACAAAATACTGTGACAAGGTCTGTATTGTATAGCATTAATATTTTTTTGTTTGGAAAATCTGGAATAGTTAAAAATGTTAATTTATTCTTAACGTCATTTCAGCATATATGGCTATATTCATGGTGAGAACTGGTTATTGGCAACATCAGAAATGCAGGTTAGGCGACTTGGAGATGTCAAATTGTCCTTCCCTCGGTATGTGTCTGTGTATAGATCAAGGTGGGTATAGTTTTTGTACCGTGAAAGGAAACCAAATAACGCAGTGCCTAGAGAAATTCCACGTTGACTCAAGGGGAACATGTAAACTCCACACAGAAGGCTTCCTGACCCTGCCAGGGCTTGAACAGGGGACCTTCTTGCTGTGAGACAACAGTGCTCTGTTTGTGATGGCCACTGTGTTGCCCCAAACATCTTTATTAGAAGGGGAATCCCAATACTTAGTGTACGTTGTAACGTCAAGAAACATCTAAGAAGCCATGTCTTTATCACATTTTCCAAGTGTTGATTTTAGATTGGGAGAAAATTCTGATGAATCATCCGTAAACTAATTTGGACACCATGCATCACTAGCCTGGTTCTATATTTAACTCTCATAGCTCCAGGCACATCAGGGTTACCTAGCCAGGCCCAGTAGACAGGATGGTGTGCCTTTCCTTGCCAGGAGGGAGTAAGACGAATAGCCTGGTTCATTTTTCGGGTTGAGTCAATTGTGTTGCTTGAAATTAACTCATCGTTTGTTAAAACAGCATGCCCTCTCTGGTAGAAAGCATAAAGGGTAGGGGGATCGCAAACCCAGACCGCCTCGGACACGGTATCTAACTGGAAATCCCAAAGGCAGAGGCGCCTCTGAGGGGTCTCTGACGTCCTTCACGGGTTTCTCGTTGACATTCCTCTACTGCCCGGATTGCCATACACAGCGGTGTTGTGTGTTAAAGCTCTGAGAGGCAAATTTAAAGGTGGGCTCGTCCGGGATTTGAACCCGGGACCTCTCGCACCCTAAGCGAGAATCATACCCCTAGACCAACGAGCCAATCGAGGAACCCCACCGTCCCACTGGGAAACAATTTTCCACCACGTAGCAGCCAGCTTGGAAAAAGCCAAAGCAGTCTTGCATTTGGCCCAAGGGGAATTAGCTCAAATGGTAGAGCGCTCGCTTAGCATGCAAGAGGTAGCGGGATCGATGCCCGCATTCTCCACGTGACTGTGATTTGTTGCTAATTGCTCTGATGTTACAGACCCGAGGCGTGTCCTCTCCTTGGGTGCTTTTGCGGTTCACACTTGCAGAAAAGGGATTCACTTTTCCTCCTGATCTTACATTTTGCCTCAAAAAGCCAGCAGGTCCCAGTGTCGGTCCTCAGTATGGCACCTGAGCACACACATGAACGTCTCCTATACGGATGTTACTTCACAAAGCAACATGGAGCTTTACATTTCAAGAGCATTTTGTTGGTGCCATTTAACATTGGAATCATTTTCTTTTAATGTTCATTTGTCTTCCTGTCATTTGTGTTAAGGTATTTTTATTGCATTTCATTGTCAGTTTGTACACGTGAGCTGTATGATTCCTTTGGCCTGTACACATGAACTGTGTGTTTCCTTTAGCCAAAACCTCGATGGATTTTTCATTTATCCTAAGGTTTCGTGCATGTTTAATTTACTTCCTTGTAATGTGCTTGTGGTTGCTGAAATTTTGCACATTGTGTGTTGTCGGCCCACCGTCAGGGTGAGCAGAAAAAAGTGCTTGAATTAACTCATTTTTTGTCTACAGCCCGAGTGCTCTGGTTACAAAGGCTTAAAGGGTGGGGGATTGTTTTGCGGATAACAAACACTGTTCCCTTGGACAAGGTTCTGCTTGGAAACCCCAAAACATCCAACAGGTCCCACCGAGATTTGAACTCGGATCGCTGGATTCAGAGTCCAGAGTGCTAACCATTACACCATGGAACCACACTCTGCTTGTGCATCTGACGCACTGGGTCACGGAGAAAAAGACACTCGGACAGGAAGCGTTAGGTAAACCCCAGTGAGTCGGCTAAACAAACCCTTAAGAATTGGCACTTGATGCCGAAACCCGGGATCGAACCAGGGACCTTTAGATCTTCAGTCTAACGCTCTCCCAACTGAGCTATTTCGGCCTCAAGGTTTCGTGTAGCAGGATTTCCATGACAAATCACAGCATTAAAGCGGTCAGCCAGAGAAGGTAGAGAAAAAGCTTGGCCCGTACGGGGATCGAACCCGCGACCTTGGCGTTATTAGCACCACGCTCTAACCAACTGAGCTAACCGGCCACGGTATGCTGCATGGAACTGCGCATGTCCCTGCCAAGACTGACATGATTGTTTCACAGTGCAGCAGCAACAAGCAGCAAACCGAAGGACGGGCTCGTCCGGGATTTGAGCCCGGGACCTCTCGCACCCTAAGCGAGAATCATACCCCTAGACCAACAAGCCGATCGAGGAACCCCACTGTCCCACTGGGAAACAATTTTCCACCACGTAGCAGCCAGCTTGGAAAAAGCCAAAGCAGTCTTGCATTGGGCCCAAGGGGAATTAGCTCAAATGGTAGAGCGCTCGCTTAGCATGCGAGAGGTAGCGGGATCGATGCCCGCATTCTCCACGTGACTGTGATTTGTTGCTAATTGCTCTGATGTTACAGACCCGAGGCGTGCCCTCTCCTTGGGTGCTTTTGCGGTTCACACTTGCAGAAAAGGGATTCACTTTTCCTCCTGATCATACATTTTGCCTCAAAAAGCCAGCAGGTCCCAGTGTCGGTCCTCAGTATGGCACCTGAGCACACACATGAACGTCTCCTATACGGATGTTACTTCACAAAGCAACATGGAGCTTTACATTTCAAGAGCATTTTGTTGGTGCCATTTAAAATTGGAATCATTTTCTTTTAATGTTCATTTGTCTTCCTGTCATTTGTGTTAAGGTATTTTTATTGCATTTCATTGTCAGTTTGTACACGTGAGCTGTATGATTCCTTTGGCCTGTACACATGAACTGTGTGTTTCCTTTAGCCAAAACCTCGATGGATTTTTCATTTATCCTAAGGTTTCGTGCATGTTTAATTTACTTCCTTGTAATGTGCTTGTGGTTGCTGAAATTTTGCACATTGTGTGTTGTCGGCTCACCGTCAGGGTGAGCAGAAAACAGTGCTTGAATTAACTAATTTTTTGTCTACAGCCCGAGTGCTCTGGTTACAAAGGCTTAAAGGGTGGGGGATTGTTTTGCGGATAACAAACACTGTTCCCTTGGACAAGGTTCTGCTTGGAAACCCCAAAACATCCAACAGGTCCCACCGAGATTTGAACTCGGATCGCTGGATTCAGAGTCCAGAGTGCTAACCATTACACCATGGAACCACATTCTGCTTGTGCATCTGACGCACTGGGTCACGGAGAAAAAGACACTCGGACAGGAAGCGTTAGGTAAACCCCAGTGAGTCGGCTAAACAAACCCTTAAGAATTGGCACTTGATGCCGAAACCCGGGATCGAACCAGGGACCTTTAGATCTTCAGTCTAACGCTCTCCCAACTGAGCTATTTCGGCCTCAAGGTTTCGTGTAGCAGGATTTCCATGACAAATCACAGCATTAAAGCGGTCAGCCAGAGAAGGTAGAGAAAAAGCTTGGCCCGTACGAGGATCGAACCCGCGACCTTGGCGTTATTAGCACCATGTCTAACCAACTGAGCTAACCGGCCACGGTATGCTGCGTGGAACTGCGCATGTCCCTGCCAAGACTGACATGATTGTTTCACAGTGCCGCAGCAACAAGCAGCAAACCGAGGGACGGGCTCGTCCGGGATTTGAACCCGGGACCTCTCGCACCCAAAGCGAGAATCATACCCCTAGACCAACGAGCCAAGGCGTGCTGCCTCGTTGCTATGCCGCTCCGAAACACGTAACCACAACACAGTCACCAGTTCCCAGGGTCACAGTCATTTCAGCACAGGAAAAGCCCTTTTTGAAAAACTGCTGCAACATATAAGGAAACAAAATACTGTGACAAGGTCTGTATTGTATAGCATTAATATTTTTTTGTTTGGAAAATCTGGAATAGTTAAACATGTTAATTTATTCTTAACGTCATTTCAGCATATATGGCTATATTCATGGTGAGAACTGGTTATTGGCAACATCAGAAATGCAGGTTAGGCGACTTGGAGATGTCAAATTGTCCTTCCCTCGGTATGTGTCTGTGTATAGATCAAGGTGGGTATAGTTTTTGTACCGTGAAAGGAAACCAAATAACGCAGTGCCTAGAGAAATTCCACGTTGACTCAAGGGGAACATGTAAACTCCACACAGAAAGGCTTGCTGACCCTGCCAGGGCTTGAACAGGGGACCTTCTTGCTGTGAGACAACAGTGCTCTGTTTGTGATGGCCATTGTGTTGCCCCAAACATCTTTATTAGAAGGGGAATCCCAATACTTAGTGTACGTTGTAACGTCAAGAAACATCTAAGAAGCCATGTCTTTATCACATTTTCCAAGTGTTGATTTTAGATTGGGAGAAAATTCTGATGAATCATCCGTAAACTAATTTGGACACCATGCATCACTAGCCTGGTTCTATATTTAACTCTCATAGCTCCAGGCACATCAGGGTTACCTAGCCAGGCCCAGTAGACAGGATGGTGTGCCTTTCCTTGCCAGGAGGGAGTAAGACGAATAGCCTGGTTCATTTTTCGGGTTGAGTCAATTGTGTTGCTTGAAATTAACTCATCGTTTGTTAAAACAGCATGCCCTCTCTGGTAGAAAGCATAAAGGGTAGGGGGATCGCAAACCCAGACCGCCTCGGACACGGTATCTAACTGGAAATCCCAAAGGCAGAGGCGCCTCTGAGGGGTCTCTGACGTCCTTCACGGGTTTCTCGTTGACATTCCTCTACTGCCCGGATTGCCATACACAGCGGTGTTGTGTGTTAAAGCTCTGAGAGGCAAATTTAAAGGTGGGCTCGTCCGGGATTTGAACCCGGGACCTCTCGCACCCTAAGCGAGAATCATACCCCTAGACCAACGAGCCGATCGAGGAACCCCACCGTCCCACTGGGAAACAATTTTCCACCACGTAGCAGCCAGCTTGGAAAAAGCCAAAGCAGTCTTGCATTTGGCCCAAGGGGAATTAGCTCAAATGGTAGAGCGCTCGCTTAGCATGCAAGAGGTAGCGGGATCGATGCCCGCATTCTCCACGTGACTGTGATTTGTTGCTAATTGCTCTGATGTTACAGACCCGAGGCGTGTCCTCTCCTTGGGTGCTTTTGCGGTTCACACTTGCAGAAAAGGGATTCACTTTTCCTCCTGATCTTACATTTTGCCTCAAAAAGCCAGCAGGTCCCAGTGTCGGTCCTCAGTATGGCACCTGAGCACACACATGAACGTCTCCTATACGGATGTTACTTCACAAAGCAACATGGAGCTTTACATTTCAAGAGCATTTTGTTGGTGCCATTTAACATTGGAATCATTTTCTTTTAATGTTCATTTGTCTTCCTGTCATTTGTGTTAAGGTATTTTTATTGCATTTCATTGTCAGTTTGTACACGTGAGCTGTATGATTCCTTTGGCCTGTACACATGAACTGTGTGTTTCCTTTAGCCAAAACCTCGATGGATTTTTAATTTATCCTAAGGTTTCGTGCATGTTTAATTTACTTCCTTGTAATGTGCTTGTGGTTGCTGAAATTTTGCACATTGTGTGTTGTCGGCCCACCGTCAGGGTGAGCAGAAAAAAGTGCTTGAATTAACTCATTTTTTGTCTACAGCCCGAGTGCTCTGGTTACAAAGGCTTAAAGGGTGGGGGATTGTTTTGCGGATAACAAACACTGTTCCCTTGGACAAGGTTCTGCTTGGAAACCCCAAAACATCCAACAGGTCCCACCGAGATTTGAACTCGGATCGCTGGATTCAGAGTCCAGAGTGCTAACCATTACACCATGGAACCACACTCTGCTTGTGCATCTGACGCACTGGGTCACGGAGAAAAAGACACTCGGACAGGAAGCGTTAGGTAAACCCCAGTGAGTCGGCTAAACAAACCCTTAAGAATTGGCACTTGATGCCGAAACCCGGGATCGAACCAGGGACCTTTAGATCTTCAGTCTAACGCTCTCCCAACTGAGCTATTTCGGCCTCAAGGTTTCGTGTAGCAGGATTTCCATGACAAATCACAGCATTAAAGCGGTCAGCCAGAGAAGGTAGAGAAAAAGCTTGGCCCGTACGGGGATCGAACCCGCGACCTTGGCGTTATTAGCACCACGCTCTAACCAACTGAGCTAACCGGCCACGGTATGCTGCATGGAACTGCGCATGTCCCTGCCAAGACTGACATGATTGTTTCACAGTGCAGCAGCAACAAGCAGCAAACCGAAGGACGGGCTCGTCCGGGATTTGAGCCCGGGACCTCTCGCACCCTAAGCGAGAATCATACCCCTAGACCAACAAGCCGATCGAGGAACCCCACTGTCCCACTGGGAAACAATTTTCCACCACGTAGCAGCCAGCTTGGAAAAAGCCAAAGCAGTCTTGCATTGGGCCCAAGGGGAATTAGCTCAAATGGTAGAGCGCTCGCTTAGCATGCGAGAGGTAGCGGGATCGATGCCCGCATTCTCCACGTGACTGTGATTTGTTGCTAATTGCTCTGATGTTACAGACCCGAGGCGTGCCCTCTCCTTGGGTGCTTTTGCGGTTCACACTTGCAGAAAAGGGATTCACTTTTCCTCCTGATCATACATTTTGCCTCAAAAAGCCAGCAGGTCCCAGTGTCGGTCCTCAGTATGGCACCTGAGCACACACATGAACGTCTCCTATACGGATGTTACTTCACAAAGCAACATGGAGCTTTACATTTCAAGAGCATTTTGTTGGTGCCATTTAAAATTGGAATCATTTTCTTTTAATGTTCATTTGTCTTCCTGTCATTTGTGTTAAGGTATTTTTATTGCATTTCATTGTCAGTTTGTACACGTGAGCTGTATGATTCCTTTGGCCTGTACACATGAACTGTGTGTTTCCTTTAGCCAAAACCTCGATGGATTTTTCATTTATCCTAAGGTTTCGTGCATGTTTAATTTACTTCCTTGTAATGTGCTTGTGGTTGCTGAAATTTTGCACATTGTGTGTTGTCGGCTCACCGTCAGGGTGAGCAGAAAACAGTGCTTGAATTAACTCATTTTTTGTCTACAGCCCGAGTGCTCTGGTTACAAAGGCTTAAAGGGTGGGGGATTGTTTTGCGGATAACAAACACTGTTCCCTTGGACAAGGTTCTGCTTGGAAACCCCAAAACATCCAACAGGTCCCACCGAGATTTGAACTCGGATCGCTGGATTCAGAGTCCAGAGTGCTAACCATTACACCATGGAACCACATTCTGCTTGTGCATCTGACGCACTGGGTCACGGAGAAAAAGACACTCGGACAGGAAGCGTTAGGTAAACCCCAGTGAGTCGGCTAAACAAACCCTTAAGAATTGGCACTTGATGCCGAAACCCGGGATCGAACCAGGGACCTTTAGATCTTCAGTCTAACGCTCTCCCAACTGAGCTATTTCGGCCTCAAGGTTTCGTGTAGCAGGATTTCCATGACAAATCACAGCATTAAAGCGGTCAGCCAGAGAAGGTAGAGAAAAAGCTTGGCCCGTACGAGGATCGAACCCGCGACCTTGGCGTTATTAGCACCATGTCTAACCAACTGAGCTAACCGGCCACGGTATGCTGCGTGGAACTGCGCATGTCCCTGCCAAGACTGACATGATTGTTTCACAGTGCCGCAGCAACAAGCAGCAAACCGAGGGACGGGCTCGTCCGGGATTTGAACCCGGGACCTCTCGCACCCAAAGCGAGAATCATACCCCTAGACCAACGAGCCAAGGCGTGCTGCCTCGTTGCTATGCCGCTCCGAAACACGTAACCACAACACAGTCACCAGTTCCCAGGGTCACAGTCATTTCAGCACAGGAAAAGCCCTTTTTGAAAAACTGCTGCAACATATAAGGAAACAAAATACTGTGACAAGGTCTGTATTGTATAGCATTAATATTTTTTTGTTTGGAAAATCTGGAATAGTTAAACATGTTAATTTATTCTTAACGTCATTTCAGCATATATGGCTATATTCATGGTGAGAACTGGTTATTGGCAACATCAGAAATGCAGGTTAGGCGACTTGGAGATGTCAAATTGTCCTTCCCTCGGTATGTGTCTGTGTATAGATCAAGGTGGGTATAGTTTTTGTACCGTGAAAGGAAACCAAATAACGCAGTGCCTAGAGAAATTCCACGTTGACTCAAGGGGAACATGTAAACTCCACACAGAAAGGCTTCCTGACCCTGCCAGGGCTTGAACAGGGGACCTTCTTGCTGTGAGACAACAGTGCTCTGTTTGTGATGGCCACTGTGTTGCCCCAAACATCTTTATTAGAAAGGGAATCCCAATACTTAGTGTACGTTGTAACGTCAAGAAACATCTAAGAAGCCATGTCTTTATCACATTTTCCAAGTGTTGATTTTAGATTGGGAGAAAATTCTGATGAATCATCCGTAAACTAATTTGGACACCATGCATCACTAGCCTGGTTCTATATTTAACTCTCATAGCTCCAGGCACATCAGGGTTACCTAGCCAGGCCCAGTAGACAGGATGGTGTGCCTTTCCTGGCCAGGAGGGAGTAAGACGAATAGCCTGGTTCATTTTTCGGGTTGAGTCAATTGTGTTGCTTGAAATTAACTCATCGTTTGTTAAAACAGCATGCCCTCTCTGGTAGAAAGCATAAAGGGTAGGGGGATCGTCTAGGGGATTGCAAACCCAGACCGCCTCGGACACGGTATCTAACTGGAAATCCCAAAGGCAGAGGCGCCTCTGAGGGGTCTCTGACGTCCTTCACGGGTTTCTCGTTGACATTCCTCTACTGCCCGGATTGCCATACACAGCGGTGTTGTGTGTTAAAGCTCTGAGAGGCAAATTTAAAGGTGGGCTCGTCCAGGATTTGAGCCCGGGACCTCTCGCACCCTAAGCGAGAATCATACCCCTAGACCAACAAGCCGATCGAGGAACCCCACTGTCCCACTGGGAAACAATTTTCCACCACGTAGCAGCCAGCTTGGAAAAAGCCAAAGCAGTCTTGCATTGGGCCCAAGGGGAATTAGCTCAAATGGTAGAGCGCTCGCTTAGCATGCGAGAGGTAGCGGGATCGATGCCCGCATTCTCCACGTGACTGTGATTTGTTGCTAATTGCTCTGATGTTACAGACCCGAGGCGTGCCCTCTCCTTGGGTGCTTTTGCGGTTCACACTTGCAGAAAAGGGATTCACTTTTCCTCCTGATCATACATTTTGCCTCAAAAAGCCAGCAGGTCCCAGTGTCGGTCCTCAGTATGGCACCTGAGCACACACATGAACGTCTCCTATACGGATGTTACTTCACAAAGCAACATGGAGCTTTACATTTCAAGAGCATTTTGTTGGTGCCATTTAAAATTGGAATCATTTTCTTTTAATGTTCATTTGTCTTCCTGTCATTTGTGTTAAGGTATTTTTATTGCATTTCATTGTCAGTTTGTACACGTGAGCTGTATGATTCCTTTGGCCTGTACACATGAACTGTGTGTTTCCTTTAGCCAAAACCTCGATGGATTTTTCATTTATCCTAAGGTTTCGTGCATGTTTAATTTACTTCCTTGTAATGTGCTTGTGGTTGCTGAAATTTTGCACATTGTGTGTTGTCGGCTCACCGTCAGGGTGAGCAGAAAACAGTGCTTGAATTAACTCATTTTTTGTCTACAGCCCGAGTGCTCTGGTTACAAAGGCTTAAAGGGTGGGGGATTGTTTTGCGGATAACAAACACTGTTCCCTTGGACAAGGTTCTGCTTGGAAACCCCAAAACATCCAACAGGTCCCACCGAGATTTGAACTCGGATCGCTGGATTCAGAGTCCAGAGTGCTAACCATTACACCATGGAACCACATTCTGCTTGTGCATCTGACGCACTGGGTCACGGAGAAAAAGACACTCGGACAGGAAGCGTTAGGTAAACCCCAGTGAGTCGGCTAAACAAACCCTTAAGAATTGGCACTTGATGCCGAAACCCGGGATCGAACCAGGGACCTTTAGATCTTCAGTCTAACGCTCTCCCAACTGAGCTATTTCGGCCTCAAGGTTTCGTGTAGCAGGATTTCCATGACAAATCACAGCATTAAAGCGGTCAGCCAGAGAAGGTAGAGAAAAAGCTTGGCCCGTACGAGGATCGAACCCGCGACCTTGGCGTTATTAGCACCATGTCTAACCAACTGAGCTAACCGGCCACGGTATGCTGCGTGGAACTGCGCATGTCCCTGCCAAGACTGACATGATTGTTTCACAGTGCCGCAGCAACAAGCAGCAAACCGAGGGACGGGCTCGTCCGGGATTTGAACCCGGGACCTCTCGCACCCAAAGCGAGAATCATACCCCTAGACCAACGAGCCAAGGCGTGCTGCCTCGTTGCTATGCCGCTCCGAAACACGTAACCACAACACAGTCACCAGTTCCCAGGGTCACAGTCATTTCAGCACAGGAAAAGCCCTTTTTGAAAAACTGCTGCAACATATAAGGAAACAAAATACTGTGACAAGGTCTGTATTGTATAGCATTAATATTTTTTTGTTTGGAAAATCTGGAATAGTTAAACATGTTAATTTATTCTTAACGTCATTTCAGCATATATGGCTATATTCATGGTGAGAACTGGTTATTGGCAACATCAGAAATGCAGGTTAGGCGACTTGGAGATGTCAAACTGTCCTTCCCTCGGTATGTGTCTGTGTATAGATCAAGGTGGGTATAGTTTTTGTACCGTGAAAGGAAACCAAATAACGCAGTGCCTAGAGAAATTCCACGTTGACTCAAGGGGAACATGTAAACTCCACACAGAAAGGCTTCCTGACCCTGCCAGGGCTTGAACAGGGGACCTTCTTGCTGTGAGACAACAGTGCTCTGTTTGTGATGGCCACTGTGTTGCCCCAAACATCTTTATTAGAAAGGGAATCCCAATACTTAGTGTACGTTGTAACGTCAAGAAACATCTAAGAAGCCATGTCTTTATCACATTTTCCAAGTGTTGATTTTAGATTGGGAGAAAATTCTGATGAATCATCCGTAAACTAATTTGGACACCATGCATCACTAGCCTGGTTCTATATTTAACTCTCATAGCTCCAGGCACATCAGGGTTACCTAGCCAGGCCCAGTAGACAGGATGGTGTGCCTTTCCTGGCCAGGAGGGAGTAAGACGAATAGCCTGGTTCATTTTTCGGGTTGAGTCAATTGTGTTGCTTGAAATTAACTCATCGTTTGTTAAAACAGCATGCCCTCTCTGGTAGAAAGCATAAAGGGTAGGGGGATCGTCTAGGGGATTGCAAACCCAGACCGCCTCGGACACGGTATCTAACTGGAAATCCCAAAGGCAGAGGCGCCTCTGAGGGGTCTCTGACGTCCTTCACGGGTTTCTCGTTGACATTCCTCTACTGCCCGGATTGCCATACACAGCGGTGTTGTGTGTTAAAGCTCTGAGAGGCAAATTTAAAGGTGGGCTCGTCCAGGATTTGAACCCGGGACCTCTCGCACCCTAAGCGAGAATCATACCCCTAGACCAACGAGCCGATCGAGGAACCCCACCGTCCCACTGGGAAACAATTTTCCACCACGTAGCAGCCAGCTTGGAAAAAGCCAAAGCAGTCTTGCGTTGGGCCCAAGGGGAATTAGCTCAAATGGTAGAGCGCTCGCTTAGCATGCGAGAGGTAGCGGGATCGATGCCCGCATTCTCCACGTGACTGTGATTTGTTGCTAATTGCTCTGATGTTACAGACCCGAGGCGTGCCCTCTCCTTGGGTGCTTTTGCGGTTCACACTTGCAGAAAAGGGATTCACTTTTCCTCCTGATCATACATTTTGCCTCAAAAAGCCAGCAGGTCCCAGTGTCGGTCCTCAGTATGGCACCTGAGCACACACATGAACGTCTCCTATACGGATGTTACTTCACAAAGCAACATGGAGCTTTACATTTCAAGAGCATTTTGTTGGTGCCATTTAAAATTGGAATCATTTTCTTTTAATGTTCATTTGTCTTCCTGTCATTTGTGTTAAGGTATTTTATTGCATTTCATTGTCAGTTTGTACACGTGAGCTGTATGATTCCTTTGGCCTGTACACATGAACTGTGTGTTTCCTTTAGCCAAAACCTCGATGGATTTTTCATTTATCCTAAGGTTTCGTACATGTTTAATTTACTTCCTTGTAATGTGCTTGTGGTTGCTGAAGTTTTGCACATTGTGTGTTGTCGGCCCACCGTCAGGGTGAGCAGAAAAAAGTGCTTGAATTAACTCATTTTTTGTCTACAGCCCGAGTGCTCTGGTTACAAAGGCTTAAAGGGCGGGGGATTGTTTTGCGGGTAACAAACACTGTTCCCTTGGACAAGGTTCTGCTTGGAAACCCCAAAACGTCCAACAGGTCCCACTGAGATTTGAACTCGGATCGCTGGATTCAGAGTCCAGAGTGCTAACCATTACACCATGGAACCACACTCTGCTTGTGCGTCTGACGCACTGGGTCACGGAGAAAAGGACACTCGGACAGGAAGCGTTAGGTAAGCCCCAGTGAGTCGGCTAAACAAACCCTTAAGAATTGGCACTTGATGCCAAAACCCGGGATCGAACCAGGGACCTTTAGATCTTCAGTCTAACGCTCTCCCAACTGAGCTATTTCGGCCTCAAGGTTTCGTGTAGCAGGATTTCCATGACAAATCACAGCATTAAAGCGGTCAGCCAGAGAAGGTAGAGAAAAAGCTTGGCCCGTACGGGGATCGAACCCGCAACCTTGGCGTTATTAGCACCACGCTCTAACCAACTGAGCTAACCGGCCACGGTATGCTGCGTGGAACTGCGCATGTCCCTGCCAAGACTGACATGATTGTTTCACAGTGCAGCAGCAACAAGCAGCAAACCGAGGGACGGGCTCGTCCGGGATTTGAACCCGGGACCTCTCGCACCCAAAGCGAGAATCATACCCCTAGACCAACGAGCCAAGGTGTGCTGCTTTGTTGCTATGCCGCTCCGAAACACGTAACCACAACACAGTCACCAGTTCCCAGGGTCACAGTCATTTCAGCACAGGAAAAGCCCTTTTTGAAAAACTGCTGCAACATATAAGGAAACAAAATACTGTGACAAGGTCTGTATTGTTTAGCATTAATATTTTTTTGTTTGGAAAATCTGGAATAGTTAAACATGTTAATTTATTCTTAACGTCATTTCAGCATATATGGCTATATTCATGGTGAGAACTGGTTATTGGCAACATCAGAAATGCAGGTTAGGCGACTTGGAGATGTCAAATTGTCCTTCCCTCGGTATGTGTCTGTGTATAGATCAAGGTGGGTATAGTTTTTGTACCGTGAAAGGAAACCAAATAACGCAGTGCCTAGAGAAATTCCACGTTGACTCAAGGGGAACATGTAAACTCCACACAGAAAGGCTTCCTGACCCTGCCAGGGCTTGAACAGGGGACCTTCTTGCTGTGAGACAACAGTGCTCTGTCTGTGATGGCCACTGTGTTGCCCCAAACATCTTTATTAGAAGGGGAATCCCAATACTTAGTGTACGTTGTAACGTCAAGAAACATCTAAGAAGCCATGTCTTTATCACATTTTCCAAGTGTTGATTTTAGATTGGGAGAAAATTCTGATGAATCATCCGTAAACTAATTTGGACACCATGCATCACTAGCCTGGTTCTATATTTAACTCTCATAGCTCCAGGCACATCAGGGTTACCTAGCCAGGCCCAGTAGACAGGATGGTGTGCCTTTCCTGGCCAGGAGGGAGTAAGACGAATAGCCTGGTTCATTTTTCGGGTTGAGTCAATTGTGTTGCTTGAAATTAACTCATCGTTTGTTAAAACAGCATGCCCTCTCTGGTAGAAAGCATAAAGGGTAGGGGGATCGTCTAGGGGATTGCAAACCCAGACCGCCTCGGACACGGTATCTAACTGGAAATCCCAAAGGCAGAGGCGCCTCTGAGGGGTCTCTGACGTCCTTCACGGGTTTCTCGTTGACATTCCTCTACTGCCCGGATTGCCATACACAGCGGTGTTGTGTGTTAAAGCTCTGAGAGGCAAATTTAAAGGTGGGCTCGTCCGGGATTTGAACCCGGGACCTCTCGCACCCTAAGCGAGAATCATACCCCTAGACCAACGAGCCGATCGAGGAACCCCACCGTCCCACTGGGAAACAATTTTCCACCACGTAGCAGCCAGCTTGGAAAAAGCCAAAGCAGTCTTGCGTTGGGCCCAAGGGGAATTAGCTCAAATGGTAGAGCGCTCTGGTAGAGCGCTCGCTTAGCATGCGAGAGGTAGCGGGATCGATGCCCGCATTCTCCACGTGACTGTGATTTGTTGCTAATTGCTCTGATGTTACAGACCCGAGGCGTGCCCTCTCCTTGGGTGCTTTTGCGGTTCACACTTGCAGAAAAGGGATTCACTTTTCCTCCTGATCTTACATTTTGCCTCAAAAAGCCAGCAGGTCCCAGTGTCGGTCCTCAGTATGGCACCTGAGCACACACATGAACGTCTCCTATACGTGTGTTACTTAACAAAGCAACATGGAGCTTTACATTTCAAGAGCATTTTGTTGGTGCCATTTAAAATTGGAATCATTTTCTTTTAATGTTCATTTGTCTTCCTGTCATTTGTGTTAAGGTATTTTTATTGCATTTCATTGTCAGATTGTACACGTGAGCTGTATGATTCCTTTGGCCTGTACACATGAACTGTGTGTTTCCTTTAGCCAAAACCTCGATGGATTTTTCATTTATCCTAAGGTTTCGTACATGTTTAATTTACTTCCGTGTAATGTGCTTGTGGTTGCTGAAATTTTGCACATTGTGTGTTGTCGGCCCACTGTCAGGGTGAGCAGAAAAAAGTGCTTGAATTAACTCATTTTTTGTCTACAGCCCGAGTGCTCTGGTTACAAAGGCTTAAAGGGTGGAGGATTGTTTTGCGGGTAACAAACACTGTTCCCTTGGACAAGGTTCTGCTTGGAAACCCCAAAACGTCCAACAGGTCCCACCGAGATTTGAACTCGGATCGCTGGATTCAGAGTCCAGAGTGCTAACCATTACACCATGGAACCACACTCTGCTTGTGCGTCTGACGCACTGGGTCACGGAGAAAAGGACACTCGGACAGGAAGCGTTAGGTAAGCCCCAGTGAGTCGGCTAAACAAACCCTTAAGAATTGGCACTTGATGCCGAAACCCGGGATCGAACCAGGGACCTTTAAATCTTCAGTCTAACGCTCTCCCAACTGAGCTATTTCGGCCTCAAGGTTTTGTGTAGCAGGATTTCCATGACAAATCACAGCATTAAAGCGGTCAGCCAGAGAAGGTAGAGAAAAAGCTTGGCCCGTACGGGGATCGAACCCGCGACCTTGGCTTTATTAGCACCACGCTCTAACCAACTGAGCTAACCGGCCACGGTATGCTGCGTGGAACTGCCCATGTCCCTGCCAAGACTGACATGATTGTTTCACAGTGCAGCAGCAACAAGCAGCAAACCGAGGGACGGGCTCGTCCGGGATTTGAACCCGGGACCTCTCGCACCCAAAGCGAGAATCATACCCCTAGACCAACGAGCCAAGGCGTGCTGCCTCGTTGCTATGCCGCTCCGAAACACGTAACCACAACACAGTCACCAGTTCCCAGGGTCACAGTCATTTCAGCACAGGAAAAGCCCTTTTTGAAAAACTGCTGCAACATATAAGGAAACAAAATACTGTGACAAGGTCTGTATTGTATAGCATTAATATTTTTTTGTTTGGAAAATCTGGAATAGTTAAAAATGTTAATTTATTCTTAACGTCATTTCAGCATATATGGCTATATTCATGGTGAGAACTGGTTATTGGCAACATCAGAAATGCAGGTTAGGCGACTTGGAGATGTCAAATTGTCCTTCCCTCGGTATGTGTCTGTGTATAGATCAAGGTGGGTATAGTTTTTGTACCGTGAAAGGAAACCAAATAACGCAGTGCCTAGAGAAATTCCACGTTGACTCAAGGGGAACATGTAAACTCCACACAGAAGGCTTCCTGACCCTGCCAGGGCTTGAACAGGGGACCTTCTTGCTGTGAGACAACAGTGCTCTGTTTGTGATGGCCACTGTGTTGCCCCAAACATCTTTATTAGAAGGGGAATCCCAATACTTAGTGTACGTTGTAACGTCAAGAAACATCTAAGAAGCCATGTCTTTATCACATTTTCCAAGTGTTGATTTTAGATTGGGAGAAAATTCTGATGAATCATCCGTAAACTAATTTGGACACCATGCATCACTAGCCTGGTTCTATATTTAACTCTCATAGCTCCAGGCACATCAGGGTTACCTAGCCAGGCCCAGTAGACAGGATGGTGTGCCTTTCCTGGCCAGGAGGGAGTAAGACGAATAGCCTGGTTCATTTTTCGGGTTGAGTCAATTGTGTTGCTTGAAATTAACTCATCGTTTGTTAAAACAGCATGCCCTCTCTGGTAGAAAGCATAAAGGGTAGGGGGATCGTCTAGGGGATTGCAAACCCAGACCGCCTCGGACACGGTATCTAACTGGAAATCCCAAAGGCGCCTCTGAGGGGTCTCTGACGTCCTTCACGGGTTTCTCGTTGACATTCCTCTACTGCCCGGATTGCCATACACAGCGGTGTTGTGTGTTAAAGCTCTGAGAGGCAAATTTAAAGGTGGGCTCGTCCGGGATTTGAACCCGGGACCTCTCGCACCCTAAGCGAGAATCATACCCCTAGACCAACGAGCCGATCGAGGAACCCCACCGTACCACTGGGAAACAATTTTCCACCACGTAGCAGCCAGCTTGGAAAAAGCCAAAGCAGTCTTGCGTTGGGCCCAAGGGGAATTAGCTCAAATGGTAGAGTGCTCGCTTAGCATGCGAGAGGTAGCGGGATCGATGCCCGCATTCTCCACGTGACTGTGATTTGTTGCTAATTGCTCTGATGTTACAGACCCGAGGCGTGCCCTCTCCTTGGGTGCTTTTGCGGTTCACACTTGCAGAAAAGGGATTCACTTTTCCTCCTGATCTTACATTTTGCCTCAAAAAGCCAGCAGGTCCCAGTGTCGGTCCTCAGTATGGCACCTGAGCACACACATGAACGTCTCCTATACGGATGTTACTTCACAAAGCAACATGGAGCTTTACATTTCAAGAGCATTTTGTTGGTGCCATTTAAAATTGGAATCATTTTCTTTTAATGTTCATTTGTCTTCCTGTCATTTGTGTTAAGGTATTTTTATTGCATTTCATTGTCAGTTTGTACACGTGAGCTGTATGATTCCTTTGGCCTGTACACATGAACTGTGTGTTTCCTTTAGCCAAAACCTCGATGGATTTTTCATTTATCCTAAGGTTTCGTACATGTTTAATTTACTTCCTTGTAATGTGCTTGTGGTTGCTGAAATTTTGCACATTGTGTGTTGTCGGCCCACCGTCAGGGTGAGCAGAAAAAAGTGCTCAATGTTGCTTGAATTAACTGATTTTTTGTCTACAGCCCGAGTGCTCTGGTTACAAAGGCTTAAAGGGCGGGGGATTGTTTTGCTGGTAACATTCACTGTTCCCTTGGACAAGGTTCTGCTTGGAAACCCCAAAACGTCCAACAGGTCCCACTGAGATTTGAACTCGGATCGCTGGATTCAGAGTCCAGAGTGCTAATCATTACACCATGGAACCACACTCTGCTTGTGCGTCTGACGCACTGGGTCACGGAGAAAAGGACACTCGGACAGGAAGCGTTAGGTAAGCCCCAGTGAGTCGGCTAAACAAACCCTTAAGAATTGGCACTTGATGCCGAAACCCGGGATCGAACCAGGGACCTTTAGATCTTCAGTCTAACGCTCTCCCAACTGAGCTATTTCGGCCTCAAGGTTTTGTGTAGCAGGAATTCCATGACAAATCACAGCATTAAAGCGGTCAGCCAGAGAAGGTAGAGAAAAAGCTTGGCCCGTACGGGGATCGAACCCGCCGCCTTGGCGTTATTAGCACCACGCTCTAACCAACTGAGCTAACCGGCCACGGTATGCTGCGTGGAACTGCGCATGTCTCTGCCAAGACTGACATGATTGTTTCACAGTGCAGCAGCAACAAGCAGCAAAACGAGGGACGGGCTCGTCCGGGATTTGAACCCGGGACCTCTCGCACCCAAAGCGAGAATCATACCCCTAGACCAACGAGCCAAGGCGTGCTGCCTCGTTGCTATGCCGCTCCGAAACACGTAACCACAACACAGTCACCAGTTCCCAGGGTCACAGTCATTTCAGCACAGGAAAAGCCCTTTTTGAAAAACTGCTGCAACATATAAGGAAACAAAATACTGTGACAAGGTCTGTATTGTATAGCATTAATATTTTTTTGTTTGGAAAATCTGGAATAGTTAAACATGTTAATTTATTCTTAACGTCATTTCAGCATATATGGCTATATTCATGGTGAGAACTGGTTATTGGCAACATCAGAAATGCAGGTTAGGCGACTTGGAGATGTCAAATTGTCCTTCCCTCGGTATGTGTCTGTGTATAGATCAAGGTGGGTATAGCTTTTGTACCGTGAAAGGAAACCAAATAACGCAGTGCCTAGAGAAATTCCACGTTGACTCAAGGGGAACATGTAAACTCCACACAGAAAGGCTTCCTGACCCTGCCAGGGCTTGAACAGGGGACCTTCTTGCTGTGAGACAACAGTGCTCTGTTTGTGATGGCCACTGTGTTGCCCCAAACATCTTTATTAGAAAGGGAATCCCAATACTTAGTGTACGTTGTAACGTCAAGAAACATCTAAGAAGCCATGTCTTTATCACATTTTCCAAGTGTTGATTTTAGATTGGGAGAAAATTCTGATGAATCATCCGTAAACTAATTTGGACACCATGCATCACTAGCCTGGTTCTATATTTAACTCTCATAGCTCCAGGCACATCAGGGTTACCTAGCCAGGCCCAGTAGACAGGATGGTGTGCCTTTCCTGGCCAGGAGGGAGTAAGACGAATAGCCTGGTTCATTTTTCGGGTTGAGTCAATTGTGTTGCTTGAAATTAACTCATCGTTTGTTAAAACAGCATGCCCTCTCTGGTAGAAAGCATAAAGGGTAGGGGGATCGTCTAGGGGATTGCAAACCCAGACCACCTCGGACACGGTATCTAACTGGAAATCCCAAAGGCAGAGGCGCCTCTGAGGGGTCTCTGACGTCCTTCACGGGTTTCTCGTTGACATTCCTCTACTGCCCGGATTGCCATACACAGCGGTGTTGTGTGTTAAAGCTCTGAGAGGCAAATTTAAAGGTGGGCTCGTCCGGGATTTGAACCCGGGACCTCTCGCACCCTAAGCGAGAATCATACCCCTAGACCAACGAGCCGATCGAGGAACCCCACCGTCCCACTGGGAAACAATTTTCCACCACGTAGCAGCCAGCTTGGAAAAAGCCAAAGCAGTCTTGCGTTGGGCCCAAGGGGAATTAGCTCAAATGGTAGAGCGCTCGCTTAGCATGCGAGAGGTAGCGGGATCGATGCCCGCATTCTCCACGTGACTGTGATTTGTTGCTAATTGCTCTGATGTTACAGACCCGAGGCGTGCCCTCTCCTTGGGTGCTTTTGCGGTTCACACTTGCAGAAAAGGGATTCACTTTTCCTCCTGATCTTACATTTTGCCTCAAAAAGCCAGCAGGTCCCAGTGTCGGTCCTCAGTATGGCACCTGAGCACACACATGAACGTCTCCTATACGGATGTTACTTCACAAAGCAACATGGAGCTTTACATTTCAAGAGCATTTTGTTGGTGCCATTTAAAATTGGAATCATTTTCTTTTAATGTTCATTTGTCTTCCTGTCATTTGTGTTAAGGTATTTTTATTGCATTTCATTGTCAGATTGTACACGTGAGCTGTATGATTCCTTTGGCCTGTACACATGAACTGTGTGTTTCCTTTAGCCAAAACCTCGATGGATTTTTCATTTATCCTAAGGTTTCGTACATGTTTAATTTACTTCCGTGTAATGTGCTTGTGGTTGCTGAAATTTTGCACATTGTGTGTTGTCGGCCCACCGTCAGGGTGAGCAGAAAAAAGTGCTCAATGTTGCTTGAATTAACTCATTTTTTGTCTACAGCCCGAGTGCTCTGGTTACAAAGGCTTAAAGGGCGGGGGATTGTTTTGCTGGTAACATTCACTGTTCCCTTGGACAAGGTTCTGCTTGGAAACCCCAAAACGTCCAACAGGTCCCACTGAGATTTGAACTCGGATCGCTGGATTCAGAGTCCAGAGTGCTAACCATTACACCATGGAACCACACTCTGCTTGTGCGTCTGACGCACTGGGTCACGGAGAAAAGGACACTCGGACAGGAAGCGTTAGGTAAGCCCCAGTGAGTCGGCTAAACAAACCCTTAAGAATTGGCACTTGATGCCGAAACCCGGGATCGAACCAGGGACCTTTAGATCTTCAGTCTAAAGCTCTCCCAACTGAGCAATTTCGGCCTCAAGGTTTCGTGTAGCAGGATTTCCATGACAATTCACAGCATTAAAGCGGTCAGCCAGAGAAGGTAGAGAAAAAGCTTGGCCCGTACGGGGATCGAACCCGTGGCCTTGGCGTTATTAGCACCACGCTCTAACCAACTGAGCTAACCGGCCACGGTATGCTGCGTGGAACTGCGCATGTCTCTGCCAAGACTGACATGATTGTTTCACAGTGCAGCAGCAACAAGCAGCAAAACGAGGGACGGGCTCGTCCGGGATTTGAACCCGGGACCTCTCGCACCCAAAGCGAGAATCATACCCCTAGACCAACGAGCCAAGGCGTGCTGCCTCGTTGCTATGCCGCTCCGAAACACGTAACCACAACACAGTCACCAGTTCCCAGGGTCACAGTCATTTCAGCACAGGAAAAGCCCTTTTTGAAAAACTGCTGCAACATATAAGGAAACAAAATACTGTGACAAGGTCTGTATTGTATAGCATTAATATTTTTTTGTTTGGAAAATCTGGAATAGTTAAACATGTTAATTTATTCTTAACGTCATTTCAGCATATATGGCTATATTCATGGTGAGAACTGGTTATTGGCAACATCAGAAATGCAGGTTAGGCGACTTGGAGATGTCAAATTGTCCTTCCCTCGGTATGTGTCTGTGTATAGATCAAGGTGGGTATAGTTTTTGTACCGTGAAAGGAAACCAAATAACGCAGTGCCTAGAGAAATTCCACGTTGACTCAAGGGGAACATGTAAACTCCACACAGAAAGGCTTGCTGACCCTGCCAGGGCTTGAACAGGGGACCTTCTTGCTGTGAGACAACAGTGCTCTGTTTGTGATGGCCATTGTGTTGCCCCAAACATCTTTATTAGAAGGGGAATCCCAATACTTAGTGTACGTTGTAACGTCAAGAAACATCTAAGAAGCCATGTCTTTATCACATTTTCCAAGTGTTGATTTTAGATTGGGAGAAAATTCTGATGAATCATCCGTAAACTAATTTGGACACCATGCATCACTAGCCTGGTTCTATATTTAACTCTCATAGCTCCAGGCACATCAGGGTTACCTAGCCAGGCCCAGTAGACAGGATGGTGTGCCTTTCCTTGCCAGGAGGGAGTAAGACGAATAGCCTGGTTCATTTTTCGGGTTGAGTCAATTGTGTTGCTTGAAATTAACTCATCGTTTGTTAAAACAGCATGCCCTCTCTGGTAGAAAGCATAAAGGGTAGGGGGATCGTCTAGGGGATTGCAAACCCAGACCGCCTCGGACACGGTATCTAACTGGAAATCCCAAAGGCAGAGGCGCCTCTGAGGGGTCTCTGACGTCCTTCACGGGTTTCTCGTTGACATTCCTCTACTGCCCGGATTGCCATACACAGCGGTGTTGTGTGTTAAAGCTCTGAGAGGCAAATTTAAAGGTGGGCTCGTCCGGGATTTGAACCCGGGACCTCTTGCACCCTAAGCGAGAATCATACCCCTAGACCAACGAGCCGATCGAGGAACCCCACCGTCCCACTGGGAAACAATTTTCCACCACGTAGCAGCCAGCTTGGAAAAAGCCAAAGCAGTCTTGCGTTTGGCCCAAGGGGAATTAGCTCAAATGGTAGAGCGCTCGCTTAGCATGCAAGAGGTAGCGGGATCGATGCCCGCATTCTCCATGTGACTGTGATTTGTTGCTAATTGCTCTGATGTTACAGACCCGAGGCGTGCCCTCTCCTTGGGTGCTTTTGCGGTTCACACTTGCAGAAAAGGGATTCACTTTTCCTCCTGATCTTACATTTTGCCTCAAAAAGCCAGCAGGTCCCAGTGTCGGTCCTCAGTATGGCACCTGAGCACACACATGAACGTCTCCTATACGGATGTTACTTCACAAAGCAACATGGAGCTTTACATTTCAAGAGCATTTTGTTGGTGCCATTTAACATTGGAATCATTTTCTTTTAATGTTCATTTGTCTTCCTGTCATTTGTGTTAAGGTATTTTTATTGCATTTCATTGTCAGTTTGTACACGTGAGCTGTATGATTCCTTTGGCCTGTACACATGAACTGTGTGTTTCCTGTAGCCAAAACCTCGATGGATTTTTCATTTATCCTAAGGTTTCGTGCATGTTTAATTTACTTCCTTGTAATGTGCTTGTGGTTGCTGAAATTTTGCACATTGTGTGTTGTCGGCTCACCGTCAGGGTGAGCAGAAAACAGTGCTTGAATTAACTCATTTTTTGTCTACAGCCCGAGTGCTCTGGTTACAAAGGCTTAAAGGGTGGGGGATTGTTTTGCGGATAACAAACACTGTTCCCTTGGACAAGGTTCTGCTTGGAAACCCCAAAACATCCAACAGGTCCCTCCGAGATTTGAACTCGGATCGCTGGATTCAGAGTCCAGAGTGCTAACCATTACACCATGGAACCACACTCTGCTTGCCACACTCTGCTTGTGCATCTGACGCACTGGGTCACGGAGAAAAAGACACTCGGACAGGAAGCGTTAGGTAAACCCCAGTGAGTCGGCTAAACAAACCCTTAAGAATTGGCACTTGATGCCGAAACCCGGGATCGAACCAGGGACCTTTAGATCTTCAGTCTAACGCTCTCCCAACTGAGCTATTTCGGCCTCAAGGTTTCGTGTAGCAGGATTTCCATGACAAATCACAGCATTAAAGCGGTCAGCCAGAGAAGGTAGAGAAAAAGCTTGGCCCGTACGGGGATCGAACCCGCGACCTTGGCGTTATTAGCACCACGCTCTAACCAACTGAGCTAACCGGCCACGGTATGCTGCGTGGAACTGCGCATGTCCCTGCCAAGACTGACATGATTGTTTCACAGTGCAGCAGCAACAAGCAGCAAACCGAGGGACGGGCTCGTCCGGGATTTGAACCCGGGACCTCTCGCACCCAAAGCGAGAATCATACCCCTAGACCAACGAGCCAAGGCGTGCTGCCTCGTTGCTATGCCGCTCCGAAACACGTAACCACAACACAGTCACCAGTTCCCAGGGTCACAGTCATTTCAGCACAGGAAAAGCCCTTTTTGAAAAACTGCTGCAACATATAAGGAAACAAAATACTGTGACAAGGTCTGTATTGTATAGCATTAATATTTTTTTGTTTGGAAAATCTGGAATAGTTAAACATGTTAATTTATTCTTAACGTCATTTCAGCATATATGGCTATATTCATGGTGAGAACTGGTTATTGGCAACATCAGAAATGCAGGTTAGGCGACTTGGAGATGTCAAATTGTCCTTCCCTCGGTATGTGTCTGTGTATAGATCAAGGTGGGTATAGTTTTTGTACCGTGAAAGGAAACCAAATAACGCAGTGCCTAGAGAAATTCCACGTTGACTCAAGGGGAACATGTAAACTCCACACAGAAAGGCTTCCTGACCCTGCCAGGGCTTGAACAGGGGACCTTCTTGCTGTGAGACAACAGTGCTCTGTTTGTGATGGCCACTGTGTTGCCCCAAACATCTTTATTAGAAAGGGAATCCCAATACTTAGTGTACGTTGTAACGTCAAGAAACATCTAAGAAGCCATGTCTTTATCACATTTTCCAAGTGTTGATTTTAGATTGGGAGAAAATTCTGATGAATCATCCGTAAACTAATTTGGACACCATGCATCACTAGCCTGGTTCTATATTTAACTCTCATAGCTCCAGGCACATCAGGGTTACCTAGCCAGGCCCAGTAGACAGGATGGTGTGCCTTTCCTGGCCAGGAGGGAGTAAGACGAATAGCCTGGTTCATTTTTCGGGTTGAGTCAATTGTGTTGCTTGAAATTAACTCATCGTTTGTTAAAACAGCATGCCCTCTCTGGTAGAAAGCATAAAGGGTAGGGGGATCGTCTAGGGGATTGCAAACCCAGACCGCCTCGGACACGGTATCTAACTGGAAATCCCAAAGGCAGAGGCGCCTCTGAGGGGTCTCTGACGTCCTTCACGGGTTTCTCGTTGACATTCCTCTACTGCCCGGATTGCCATACACAGCGGTGTTGTGTGTTAAAGCTCTGAGAGGCAAATTTAAAGGTGGGCTCGTCCAGGATTTGAACCCGGGACCTCTCGCACCCTAAGCGAGAATCATACCCCTAGACCAACGAGCCGATCGAGGAACCCCACCGTCCCACTGGGAAACAATTTTCCACCACGTAGCAGCCAGCTTGGAAAAAGCCAAAGCAGTCTTGCGTTGGGCCCAAGGGGAATTAGCTCAAACGGTAGAGCGCTCGCTTAGCATGCGAGAGGTAGCGGGATCGATGCCCGCATTCTCCACGTGACTGTGATTTGTTGCTAATTGCTCTGATGTTACAGACCCGAGGCGTGCCCTCTCCTTGGGTGCTTTTGCGGTTCACACTTGCAGAAAAGGGATTCACTTTTCCTCCTGATCTTACATTTTGCCTCAAAAAGCCAGCAGGTCCCAGTGTCGGTCCTCAGTATGGCACCTGAGCACACACATGAACGTCTCCTATACGGATGTTACTTCACAAAGCAACATGGAGCTTTACATTTCAAGAGCATTTTGTTGGTGCCATTTAAAATTGGAATCATTTTCTTTTAATGTTCATTTGTCTTCCTGTCATTTGTGTTAAGGTATTTTTATTGCATTTCATTGTCAGTTTGTACACGTGAGCTGTATGATTCCTTTGGCCTGTACACATGAACTGTGTGTTTCCTTTAGCCAAAACCTCGATGGATTTTTCATTTATCCTAAGGTTTCGTACATGTTTAATTTACTTCCTTGTAATGTGCTTGTGGTTGCTGAAATTTTGCACATTGTGTGTTGTCGGCCCACCGTCAGGGTGAGCAGAAGAAAGTGCTTGAATTAACTCATTTTTTGTCTACAGCCCGAGTGCTCTGGTTACAAAGGCTTAAAGGGCGGGGGATTGTTTTGCGGGTAACAAACACTGTTCCCTTGGACAAGGTTCTGCTTGGAAACCCCAAAACGTCCAACAGGTCCCACTGAGATTTGAACTCGGATCGCTGGATTCAGAGTCCAGAGTGCTAACCATTACACCATGGAACCACACTCTGCTTGTGCGTCTGACGCACTGGGTCACGGAGAAAAGGACACTCGGACAGGAAGCGTTAGGTAAGCCCCAGTGAGTCGGCTAAACAAACCCTTAAGAATTGGCACTTGATGCCGAAACCCGGGATCGAACCAGGGACCTTTAGATCTTCAGTCTAACGCTCTCCCAACTGAGCTATTTCGGCCTCAAGGTTTCATGTAGCAGGATTTCCATGACAAATCACAGCATTAAAGCGGTCAGCCAGAGAAGGTAGAGAAAAAGCTTGACCACGGGGATCGAACCTGCGACCTTGGCGTTATTAGCACCACGCTCTAACCAACTGAGCTAACCGGCCACGGTATGCTGCGTGGAACTGCGCATGTCCCTGCCAAGACTGACATGATTGTTTCACAGTGCAGCAGCAACAAGCAGCAAACCGAGGGACGGGCTCGTCCGGGATTTGAACCCGGGACCTCTCGCACCCAAAGCGAGAATCATACCCCTAGACCAACGAGCCAAGGTGTTCTGCCTTGTTGCTATGCCGCTCCGAAACACGTAACCACAACACAGTCACCAGTTCCCAGAGTCACAGTCATTTCAGCACAGGAAAAGCCCTTTTTGAAAAACTGCTGCAACATATAAGGAAACAAAATACTGTGACAAGGTCTGTATTGTATAGCATTAATATTTTTTTGTTTGGAAAATCTGGAATAGTTAAACATGTTAATTTATTCTTAACGTCATTTCACCATATATGGCTATATTCATGGTGAGAACTGGTTATTGGCAACATCAGAAATGCAGGTTAGGCGACTTGGAGATGTCAAATTGTCCTTCCCTCGGTATGTGTCTGTGTATAGATCAAGGTGGGTATAGTTTTTGTACCGTGAAAGGAAACCAAATAACGCAGTGCCTAGAGAAAGTCCACGTTGACTCAAGGGGAACATGTAAACTCCACACAGAAAGGCTTCCTGACCCTGCCAGGGCTTGAACAGGGGACCTTCTTGCTGTGAGACAACAGTGCTCTGTTTGTGATGGCCACTGTGTTGCCCCAAACATCTTTATTAGAAAGGGAATCCCAATACTTAGTGTACGTTGTAACGTCAAGAAACATCTAAGAAGCCATGTCTTTATCACATTTTCCAAGTGTTGATTTTAGATTGGGAGAAAATTCTGATGAATCATCCGTAAACTAATTTGGACACCATGCATCACTAGCCTGGTTCTATATTTAACTCTCATAGCTCCAGGCACATCAGGGTTACCTAGCCAGGCCCAGTAGACAGGATGGTGTGCCTTTCCTGGCCAGGAGGGAGTAAGACGAATAGCCTGGTTCATTTTTCGGGTTGAGTCAATTGTGTTGCTTGAAATTAACTCATCGTTTGTTAAAACAGCATGCCCTCTCTGGTAGAAAGCATAAAGGGTAGGGGGATCGTCTAGGGGATTGCAAACCCAGACCGCCTCGGACACGGTATCTAACTGGAAATCCCAAAGGCAGAGGCGCCTCTGAGGGGTCTCTGACGTCCTTCACGGGTTTCTCGTTGACATTCCTCTACTGTACGGATTGCCATACACAGCGGTGTTGTGTGTTAAAGCTCTGAGAGGCAAATTTAAAGGTGGGCTCGTCAGGGATTTGAAGCCGGGACCTCTCGCACCCTAAGCGAGAATCATACCCCTAGACCAACGAGCCGATCGAGGAACCCGACCGTCCCACTGGGAAACAATTTTCCACCACGTAGCAGCCAGCTTGGAAAAAGCCAAAGCAGTCTTGCGTTGGGCCCAAGGGGAATTAGCTCAAATGGTAGAGCGCTCGCTTAGCATGCGAGAGGTAGCGGGATCGATGCCCGCATTCTCCACGTGACTGTGATTTGTTGCTAATTGCTCTGATGTTACAGACCCGAGGCGTGCCCTCTCCTTGGGTGCTTTTGCGGTTCACACTTGCAGAAAAGGGATTCACTTTTCCTCCTGATCTTACATTTTGCCTCAAAAAGCCAGCAGGTCCCAGTGTCGGTCCTCAGTATGGCACCTGAGCACACACATGAACGTCTCCTATACGGATGTTACTTCACAAAGCAACATGGAGCTTTACATTTCAAGAGCATTTTGTTGGTGCCATTTAAAATTGGAATCATTTTCTTTTAATGTTCATTTGTCTTCCTGTCATTTGTGTTAAGGTATTTTTATTGCATTTCATTGTCAGATTGTACACGTGAGCTGTATGATTCCTTTGGCCTGTACACATGAACTGTGTGTTTCCTTTAGCCAAAACCTCGATGGATTTTTCATTTATCCTAAGGTTTCGTACATGTTTAATTTACTTCCGTGTAATGTGCTTGTGGTTGCTGAAATTTTGCACATTGTGTGTTGTCGGCCCACCGTCAGAGTGAGCAGAAAAAAGTGCTTGAATTAACTCATTTTTTGTCTACAGCCCGAGTGCTCTGGTTACAAAGGCTTAAAGGGTGGGGGATTGTTTTGCGGGTAACAAACACTGTTCCCTTGGACAAGGTTCTGCTTGGAAACCCCAAAACGTCCAACAGGTCCCACTGAGATTTGAACTCGGATCGCTGGATTCAGAGTCCAGAGTGCTAACCATTACACCATGGAACCACACTCTGCTTGTGCGTCTGACGCACTGGGTCACGGAGAAAAGGACACTCGGACAGGAAGCGTTAGGTAAGCCCCAGTGAGTCGGCTAAACAAACCCTTAAGAATTGGCACTTGATGCCGAAACCCGGGATCGAACCAGGGACCTTTAGATCTTCAGTCTAACGCTCTCCCAACTGAGCTATTTCGGCCTCAAGGTTTCGTGTAGCAGGATTTCCATGACAAATCACAGCATTAAAGCGGTCAGCCAGAGAAGGTAGAGAAAAAGCTTGGCCCGTACGGGGATCGAACCCGCGACCTTGGCGTTATTAGCACCACGCTCTAACCAACTGAGCTAACCGGCCACGGTATGCTGCGTGGAACTGCGCATGTCCCTGCCAAGACTGACATGATTGTTTCACAGTGCAGCAGCAACAAGCAGCAAACCAGGGGACGGGCTCGTCCGGGATTTGAACCCGGGACCTCTCGCACCCAAAGCGAGAATCATACCCCTAGACCAACGAGCCAAGGTGTGCTGCTTTGTTCCTATGCCGCTCCGAAACACGTAACCACAACACAGTCACCAGTTCCCAGGGTCACAGTCATTTCAGCACAGGAAAAGCCCTTTTTGAAAAACTGCTGCAACATATAAGGAAACAAAATACTGTGACAAGGTCTGTATTGTATAGCATTAATATTTTTTTGTTTGGAAAATCTGGAATAGTTAAACATGTTAATTTATTCTTAACGTCATTTCAGCATATATGGCTATATTCATGGTGAGAACTGGTTATTGGCAACATCAGAAATGCAGGTTAGGCGACTTGGAGATGTCAAATTGTCCTTCCCTCGGTATGTGTCTGTGTATAGATCAAGGTGGGTATAGTTTTTGTACCGTGAAAGGAAACCAAATAACGCAGTGCCTAGAGAAATTCCACGTTGACTCAAGGGGAACATGTAAACTCCACACAGAAAGGCTTCCTGACCCTGCCAGGGCTTGAACAGGGGACCTTCTTGCTGTGAGACAACAGTGCTCTGTTTGTGATGGCCACTGTGTTGCCCTAAACATCTTTATTAGAAAGGGAATCCCAATACTTAGTGTACGTTGTAACGTCAAGAAACATCTAAGAAGCCATGTCTTTATCACATTTTCCAAGTGTTGATTTTAGATTGGGAGAAAATTCTGATGAATCATCCGTAAACTAATTTGGACACCATGCATCACTAGCCTGGTTCTATATTTAACTCTCATAGCTCCAGGCACATCAGGGTTACCTAGCCAGGCCCAGTAGACAGGATGGTGTGCCTTTCCTGGCCAGGAGGGAGTAAGACGAATAGCCTGGTTCATTTTTCGGGTTGAGTCAATTGTGTTGCTTGAAATTAACTCATCGTTTGTTAAAAGAGCATGCCCTCTCTGGTAGAAAGCATAAAGGGTAGGGGGATCGTCTAGGGGATTGCAAACCCAGACCGCCTCGGACACGGTATCTAACTGGAAATCCCAAAGGCAGAGGCGCCTCTGAGGGGTCTCTGACGTCCTTCACGGGTTTCTCGTTGACATTCCTCTACTGCCCGGATTGCCATACACAGCGGTGTTGTGTGTTAAAGCTCTGAGAGGCAAATTTAAAGGTGGGCTCGTCCGGGATTTGAACCCGGGACCTCTCGCACCCTAAGCGAGAATCATACCCCTAGACCAACGAGCCGATCGAGGAACCCCACCGTCCCACTGGGAAACAATTTTCCACCACGTAGCAGCCAGCTTGGAAAAAGCCAAAGCAGTCTTGCGTTGGGCCCAAGGGGAATTAGCTCAAATGGTAGAGCGCTCGCTTAGCATGCGAGAGGTAGCGGGATCGATGCCCGCATTCTCCACGTGACTGTGATTTGTTGCTAATTGCTCTGATGTTACAGACCCGAGGCGTGCCCTCTCCTTGGGTGCTTTTGCGGTTCACACTTGCAGAAAAGGGATTCACTTTTCCTCCTGATCTTACATTTTGCCTCAAAAAGCCAGCAGGTCCCAGTGTCGGTCCTCAGTATGGCACCTGAGCACACACATGAACGTCTCCTATACGGATGTTACTTCACAAAGCAACATGGAGCTTTACATTTCAAGAGCATTTTGTTGGTGCCATTTAAAATTGGAATCATTTTCTTTTAATGTTCATTTGTCTTCCTGTCATTTGTGTTAAGGTATTTTTATTGCATTTCATTGTCAGATTGTACACGTGAGCTGTATGATTCCTTTGGCCTGTACACATGAACTGTGTGTTTCCTTTAGCCAAAACCTCGATGGATTTTTCATTTATCCTAAGGTTTCGTACATGTTTAATTTACTTCCGTGTAATGTGCTTGTGGTTGCTGAAATTTTGCACATTGTGTGTTGTCGGCCCACCGTCAGGGTGAGCAGAAAAAAGTGCTTGAATTAACTCATTTTTTGTCTACAGCCCGAGTGCTCTGGTTACAAAGGCTTAAAGGGTGGGGGATTGTTTTGCGGGTAACAAACACTGTTCCCTTGGACAAGGTTCTGCTTGGAAACCCCAAAACGTCCCACCAAGATTTGAACTCGGATCGCTGGATTCAGAGTCCAGAGTGCTAACCATTACACCATGGAACCACACTCTTCTTGTGCGTCTGACGCACTGGGTCACGGAGAAAAGGACACTCGGACAGGAAGCGTTAGGTAAGCCCCAGTGAGTCGGCTAAACAAACCCTTAAGAATTGGCACTTGATGCCGAAACCCGGGATCGAACCAGGGACCTTTAGATCTTCAGTCTAACGCTCTCCCAACTGAGCTATTTCGGCCTCAAGGTTTCGTGTAGCAGGATTTCCATGACAAATCACAGCATTAAAGCGGTCAGCCAGAGAAGGTAGAGAAAAAGCTTGGCCCGTACGGGGATCGAACCCGCGACCTTGGCGTTATTAGCACCACGCTCTAACCAACTGAGCTAACCGGCCACGGTATGCTGCGTGGAACTGCGCATGTCCCTGCCAAGACTGACATGATTGTTTCACAGTGCAGCAGCAACAAGCAGCAAACCGAGGGACGGGCTTGTCCGGGATTTGAACCCGGGACCTCTCGCACCCAAAGCGAGAATCATACCCCTAGACCAACGAGCCAAGGCGTGCTGCCTCGTTGCTATGCCGCTCCGAAACACGTAACCACAACACAGTCACCAGTTCCCAGGGTCACAGTCATTTCAGCACAGGAAAAGCCCTTTTTGAAAAACTGCTGCAACATATAAGGAAACAAAATACTGTGACAAGGTCTGTATTGTATAGCATTAATATTTTTTTGTTTGGAAAATCTGGAATAGTTAAACATGTTAATTTATTCTTAACGTCATTTCAGCATATATGGCTATATTCATGGTGAGAACTGGTTATTGGCAACATCAGAAATGCAGGTTAGGCGACTTGGAGATGTCAAATTGTCCTTCCCTCGGTATGTGTCTGTGTATAGATCAAGGTGGGTATAGTTTTTGTACCGTGAAAGGAAACCAAATAACGCAGTGCCTAGAGAAATTCCACGTTGACTCAAGGGGAACATGTAAACTCCACACAGAAAGGCTTCCTGACCCTGCCAGGGCTTGAACAGGGGACCTTCTTGCTGTGAGACAACAGTGCTCTGTTTGTGATGGCCACTGTGTTGCCCCAAACATCTTTATTAGAAAGGGAATCCCAATACTTAGTGTACGTTGTAACGTCAAGAAACATCTAAGAAGCCATGTCTTTATCACATTTTCCAAGTGTTGATTTTAGATTGGGAGAAAATTCTGATGAATCATCTGTAAACTAATTTGGACACCATGCATCACTAGCCTGGTTCTATATTTAACTCTCATAGCTCCAGGCACATCAGGGTTACCTAGCCAGGCCCAGTAGACAGGATGGTGTGCCTTTCCTGGCCAGGAGGGAGTAAGACGAATAGCCTGGTTCATTTTTCGGGTTGAGTCAATTGTGTTGCTTGAAATTAACTCATCGTTTGTTAAAACAGCATGCCCTCTCTGGTAGAAAGCATAAAGGGTAGGGGGATCGTCTAGGGGATTGCAAACCCAGACCGCCTCGGACACGGTATCTAACTGGAAATCCCAAAGGCAGAGGCGCCTCTGAGGGGTCTCTGACGTCCTTCACGGGTTTCTCGTTGACATTCCTCTACTGCCCGGATTGCCATACACAGCGGTGTTGTGTGTTAAAGCTCTGAGAGGCAAATTTAAAGGTGGGCTCGTCCAGGATTTGAACCCGGGACCTCTCGCACCCTAAGCGAGAATCATACCCCTAGACCAACGAGCCGATCGAGGAACCCCACCGTCCCACTGGGAAACAATTTTCCACCACGTAGCAGCCAGCTTGGAAAAAGCCAAAGCAGTCTTGCGTTGGGCCCAAGGGCAAGTAGCTCAAACGGTAGAGCGCTCGCTTAGCATGCGAGAGGTAGCGGGATCGATGCCCGCATTCTCCACGTGACTGTGATTTGTTGCTAATTGCTCTGATGTTACAGACCCGAGGCGTGCCCTCTCCTTGGGTGCTTTTGCGGTTCACACTTGCAGAAAAGGGATTCACTTTTCCTCCTGATCTTACATTTTGCCTCAAAAAGCCAGCAGGTCCCAGTGTCGGTCCTCAGTATGGCACCTGAGCACACACATGAACGTCTCCTATACGGATGTTACTTCACAAAGCAACATGGAGCTTTACATTTCAAGAGCATTTTGTTGGTGCCATTTAAAATTGGAATCATTTTCTTTTAATGTTCATTTGTCTTCCTGTCATTTGTGTTAAGGTATTTTTATTGCATTTCATTGTCAGTTTGTACACGTGAGCTGTATGATTCCTTTGGCCTGTACACATGAACTGTGTGTTTCCTTTAGCCAAAACCTTGATGGATTTTTCATTTATCCTAAGGTTTCGTACATGTTTAATTTACTTCCTTGTAATGTGCTTGTGGTTGCTGAAATTTTGCACATTGTGTGTTGTCGGCCCACCGTCAGGGTGAGCAGAAAAAAGTGCTCAATGTTGCTTGAATTAACTCATTTTTTGTCTACAGCCCGAGTGCTCTGGTTACAAAGGCTTAAAGGGTGGGAGATTGTTTTGCGGGTAACAAACACTGTTCCCTTGGACAAGGTTCTGCTTGGAAACCCCAAAACGTCCAACAGGTCCCACCGAGATTTGAACTCGGATCGCTGGATTCAGAGTCCAGAGTGCTAACCATTACACCATGGAACCACACTCTGCTTGTGCGTCTGACGCACTGGGTCACGGAGAAAAGGACACTCGGACAGGAAGCGTTAGGTAAGCCCCAGTGAGTCGGCTAAACAAACCCTTAAGAATTGGCACTTGATGCCGAAACCCGGGATCGAACCAGGGACCTTTAGATCTTCAGTCTAACGCTCTCCCAACTGAGCTATTTCGGCCTCAAGGTTTCGTGTAGCAGGATTTCCATGACAAATCACAGCATTAAAGCGGTCAGCCAGAGAAGGTAGAGAAAAAGCTTGGCCCGTACGGGGATCGAACCCGCGACCTTGGCGTTATTAGCACCACGCTCTAACCAACTGAGCTAACCGGCCACGGTATGCTGCGTGGAACTGCGCATGTCCCTGCCAAGACTGACATGATTGTTTCACAGTGCAGCAGCAACAAGCAGCAAACCGAGGGACGGGCTCGTCCGGGATTTGAACCCGGGACCTCTCGCACCCAAAGCGAGAATCATACCCCTAGACCAACAAGCCACGTGCTGCCTCGTTGCTATGCCGCTCCGAAACACGTAACCACAACACAGTCACCAGTTCCCAGGGTCACAGTCATTTCAGCACAGGAAAAGCCCTTTTTGAAAAACTGCTGCAACATATAAGGAAACAAAATACTGTGACAAGGTCTGTATTGTATAGCATTAATATTTTTTTGTTTGGAAAATCTGGAATAGTTAAACATGTTAATTTATTCTTAACGTCATTTCAGCATATATGGCTATATTCATGGTGAGAACTGGTTATTGGCAACATCAGAAATGCAGGTTAGGCGACTTGGAGATGTCAAATTGTCCTTCCCTCGGTATGTGTCTGTGTATAGATCAAGGTGGGTATAGTTTTTGTACCGTGAAAGGAAACCAAATAACGCAGTGCCTAGAGAAATTCCACGTTGACTCAAGGGGAACATGTAAACTCCACACAGAAAGGCTTCCTGACCCTGCCAGGGCTTGAACAGGGGACCTTCTTGCTGTGAGACAACAGTGCTCTGTTTGTGATGGCCACTGTGTTGCCCTAAACATCTTTATTAGAAAGGGAATCCCAATACTTAGTGTACGTTGTAACGTCAAGAAACATCTAAGAAGCCATGTCTTTATCACATTTTCCAAGTGTTGATTTTAGATTGGGAGAAAATTCTGATGAATCATCCGTAAACTAATTTGGACACCATGCATCACTAGCCTGGTTCTATATTTAACTCTCATAGCTCCAGGCACATCAGGGTTACCTAGCCAGGCCCAGTAGACAGGATGGTGTGCCTTTCCTGGCCAGGAGGGAGTAAGACGAATAGCCTGGTTCATTTTTCGGGTTGAGTCAATTGTGTTGCTTGAAATTAACTCATCGTTTGTTAAAAGAGCATGCCCTCTCTGGTAGAAAGCATAAAGGGTAGGGGGATCGTCTAGGGGATTGCAAACCCAGACCGCCTCGGACACGGTATCTAACTGGAAATCCCAAAGGCAGAGGCGCCTCTGAGGGGTCTCTGACGTCCTTCACGGGTTTCTCGTTGACATTCCTCTACTGCCCGGATTGCCATACACAGCGGTGTTGTGTGTTAAAGCTCTGAGAGGCAAATTTAAAGGTGGGCTCGTCCGGGATTTGAACCCGGGACCTCTCGCACCCTAAGCGAGAATCATACCCCTAGACCAACGAGCCGATCGAGGAACCCCACCGTCCCACTGGGAAACAATTTTCCACCACGTAGCAGCCAGCTTGGAAAAAGCCAAAGCAGTCTTGCGTTGGGCCCAAGGGGAATTAGCTCAAATGGTAGAGCGCTCGCTTAGCATGCGAGAGGTAGCGGGATCGATGTCCGCATTCTCCACGTGACTGTGATTTGTTGCTAATTGCTCTGATGTTACAGACCCGAGGCGTGCCCTCTCCTTGGGTGCTTTTGCGGTTCACACTCGCAGAAAAGGGATTCACTTTTCCTCCTGATCTTACATTTTGCCTCAAAAAGCCAGCAGGTCCCAGTGTCGGTCCTCAGTATGGCACCTGAGCACACACATGAACGTCTCCTATACGGATGTTACTTCACAAAGCAACATGGAGCTTTACATTTCAAGAGCATTTTGTTGGTGCCATTTAAAATTGGAATCATTTTCTTTTAATGTTCATTTGTCTTCCTGTCATTTGTGTTAAGGTATTTTTATTGCATTTCATTGTCAGATTGTACACGTGAGCTGTATGATTCCTTCGGCCTGTACACATGAACTGTGTGTTTCCTTTAGCCAAAACCTCGATGGATTTTTCATTTATCCTAAGGTTTCGTACATGTTTAATTTACTTCCTTGTAATGTGCTTGTGGTTGCTGAAATTTTGCACATTGTGTGTTGTCGGCCCACCGTCAGGGTGAGCAGAAAAAAGTGCTCAATGTTGCTTGAATTAACTCATTTTTTGTCTACAGCCCGAGTGCTCTGGTTAAAAAGGCTTAAAGGGCGGGGGATAGTTTTGCGGGTAACAAACACTGTTCCCTTGGACACGGTTCTGCTTGGAAACCCCAAAACGTCCAACAGGTCCCACCGAGATTTGAACTCGGATCGCTGGATTCAGAGTCCAGAGTGCTAACCATTACACCATGGAACCACACTGTGCTTGTGCGTCTGATGCACTGGGTCAAGGAGAAAAGGACACTCGGACAGGAAGCGTTAGGTAAGCCCCAGTGAGTCGGCTAAACAAACCCTTAAAGGAGCGGTGAATCAAATACTCAATTTTAACTTGATAATTTGTTATATAAGAGGTCATCATACTTAAATGAACATCCTGCAAGTTTCAGAACTGAAAACGTCCGTGCTACTGAAATATAACAGTTTTGGGCACCAAGCCAGTAAAACAAGCCAGTGTGGAATTCGGAAATCTATGACGTCAAAGTAGAATTGAAGCACCGCCCCATAGCCAAATACAAGGACCACTTTTGAAGTCCCGCCCACAGCTTCGCGTGACACACGTGTGTCTCAACAAGTAAATATGTCTTTAAAGATTGACAAATGTAACCAAAATGACTTTTAAATACATTTTTCTGAGAGACTTTTATTTTGACGCGGTGATCTGTTATGATAGACTGGAAACGCATTTTCGGTTGTGGAAGAACCGCGTGGGAACAACACAGAAGCTAAATACTTCAATTCGGAGGCTTGGAACATAACATTAAATGCCTGGAAAAAGTTTGCTTTTTAAGAAGTTCCAGCTCACGTGGGAAGTGTTTGTT
>NC_133355.1:29592372-29692372 GCF_030506205.2 Paramisgurnus dabryanus | reverse complement strand
GGCCCTTCCATCACTGCTTGCAGTTTTAATTATTATTATTCTTCTTTTTCTTCTTCTTCTTCTTCTTCTTCTTCTCCGAAATGGATCACATTTTTGAATGCCTAAACATACCCGAAAACTCATGAAAATTTGCACACGCGTCAGAAGTGGCGAAAATTTACATGTAGTATAGGCGTCAGAAGTGGGCGTGTAAAAATGGCTCGATAGCGCCACCTGCAAAATTTCAAGAGAACAGCCCCCCCACTACGAAAAACTTACAGATACGAAATTTAGTAGGATCATCTATTATTCCAAGACCTACAAAAAAGTCTCTTGGAGCTAAGCTCTAAACCCCACAGGAAGTCAGCCATTTTGAATTTTCTCTGTCATTTTTTGACATTTCCAAGCGTCGTACTTTAACGAACTCCTCCTAGAGATTTAATCCGATCATCATCATATTTGGTCAGTATCATCTAAAGGCCTTTGCGATGCTAAATTGCGGAGCTTTTGACTTTTCATTGGAGGGCGTGTCCGTGGCGGCCTGGCAAAGTGTAATGTTTCGCCATGAAACAGGAAGCTGATGTAATTCAGGCATACATTGTCCGATCTGCCCCTGACTTCACACGTTTGATAAGGGTCCAGGCCTGAACACATCAACATGGCATAATTCAGTTACACTCATAACGCCACCTAGAGGCAGCAGGAAATACCATGTTTGACGCTGTGACTTACTGCTCTTAGGTATTTAACCATATCAACATCATATTTCACCAGTGTAATCTCAAGACCTTGTGTGATGATAAAAAGCAACGACCTTGACTTTTCATTAAAGGGCGTGTCCGTGGCGGCCTGGCAAAGTATCGCTAAATGAATCGCATTTTGACAGGCTAAACAAGCTCAAAAAGTCATAAAACGTTGCACACACGTCAGAAGTGGCAAAAAATTACATGTGGCATAGGCGCCAGAAGTGGGCGTGCAGAAATGGCTCGATAGCGCCACCTGCAAAATTTCAAGAGAACAGCCCCGCCGCTACGAAAATCCTACAGATACGAAATTTGGTAGGGTCATATGTCACCCCAAGACCTACAAAAAAGTCTCTTGGAGCGAAGCTCTAAACCTCACAGGAAGTCAGCCATTTTGAATTTTTGCTGTGATTTCTGTGCAAATTTTGTCATTTCCAGGCTTCGTACTTTAACGAACTCCTCCTAGAGATTTTGTTAGATTGTCATCATATTTGGTCAATCTCATCTAAAGGCCTTTGAGATATTAAATTGCGGAGCTTTTGACTTTTCGTTGGAAGGTGTGTCCGTGGCGGCCTGACAAATTTCAGCGTTTTCGCCATGAAACAGGAAGTTGTTATAACCAAGGCATACAATGTCCAATCTGCCCCACACTTGACATGTTTGATAAGAGTCTTGGCCTGAACACATTTTAATGCCAATATTCAGCTTCAGTCCTAGCGCCACCTAGAGGTAGCAGGAAATGCCTTGTTTTACGCTGTGATTCACTGTTCTCAGAGATTTAATCAAATCATTATCATATCAGGTGAGACTGATCTTAAGCCCTTTGCGATGATAAATTGCGAAGATCTTGACTTTTCGTTGAAGGGCGTGTCCGTGGCGGCCTCGCAAAGAGTGATGTTTCGCCATTAGAAAGCTGTTGTAACTCAGGCATGCAATGTCCGACCTGTCACAGACATCATACGTTTGACAAGGGTCCTGGCCTCAACACATCAATGTTACAACAATCAATCACAATCATAGCGCCATCTGCTGCACAAAGGAGGTGTGGCACTTCAAAGTTCCTTTGAATATCCGCCTATATTTACCCACTGAAATTTCAATCCCCCTGGTTCATTGCTTTACTAAGGCCATAGAGTGGCGGTGCACATGCGTGCGAGGGCCCTTCCATCACTGCTTGCAGTTTTAATTATTATTATTATTTTTCTTTTTCTTCTCCGACTTCAGCGGGACTTTAGAGGGCCTAAACATACTCGAAAACTCATGAAATTTTGCAGAGATGTCAAGAGTGATGAAAATTTACATGTGGTGTAGGCTTTGGAATTAGGCGTGGGAAAATGGCTCTATAGCGCCACCTACAAATTTTCAACGAAGCAGCCCTCGGACTGTGTTTGACGTACAATTACGAAATTCGGTACCCTTCTGTAGCATGACAAGACCTACAAAAAAGTCTCTTGGAGTGAAGCCGTAAATCAAACAGGAAGTCAGCTATTCAGAGTTATTTTTGTGATTTGGGCGCAGTTTTTGTCATTTCCAGGCGTCATACTTTAACTAACTCCTCCTACAGTTTTCGTCGGATCATCTTCATATTTGGTGATTCTCATCTTAAGGCCTTTGTGATGCTAAATTGCGAAGGATTTGACTCTACATAAAAATTTGTGTCGGTTCTGGCCCGACAAAGTTTGATGTTTTCCAATGAAACAGAAAGTTGCTGGAACTCATGCATACAATGTCCGATCTGTCCCAAATTTCACATGATTGCTAAGAGTCCTGACCTGAACACATCTACATAACAATTTTCATTTATAGCCATAGCGCCACCAGCTGGCAACCTGAAGGAACATGTTTTAGCTCCACTTTCAAATATTGAATGAAGCAGCCCTTGGACTGTGTTTAACTTACATGTACGAATTTCGGTATGCTCATGTATTATTACAAGCCCTACAAAAAAGTCTCTTGGAGCAACGCCCTAAACCAAACAGGAAGTCAGCTATTTTGAATTATTTCTCAGATTTTGGCTCAGTTTTTCTCATTTCCAGCAGTCATGCTTTAACTAACTCCTCCTACAGTTTTAGTCGGATCATCTTCATATTTGGTGATTGTCATCTTAAGGCCTTTGTGATGCTAAATTGCGAAGGATTTGATTCTATATTAAAATTTGTGTCTGTTTCGGACAGCCAAAGTTTGATGTTTCGCTATGAAACAGGTTGCTGGAACTCAGGCATACAGTGTCCGATCTGTCCCAAACTTCACATGATTGCTAAGAGTCATGACCTGAACACATCTACATGTCAATAGTCACTTATGGTTATAGCGCCACCAGCTGGCAACAGGAAGTGACATGTTTACAATGATTATCCAATGTCTGATCTGTCCCTAACTTCACATGATTAATAAGAGTCCTGGACTGAACACATCTACATGTCAATAGTCACTTATGGTTATAGCGCCACCAGCTGACAACAGGAAGTGACATGTTTACACTGATTATGCAATGTCCGATCTTTCCCTAACTTCACATGATTAATAAGAGTCCTGGACTGAACACATCTACATGTCAATAGTCACCAGTGTTGGGCAAGTTACTAAAAAATTAGTAATTAGTTATAGTTACTAATTACTTCTTTTAAAAGTAACTGAATTACTCTACCGGATACTGTATATCAAAAGTAATTAGTTACTTAGAAAAGTAACTTTTAAGTTACTTTTATGTCTGCTTTTTAAATGTAAATATGAACAGTACTGAACAGTCAAACAGTAAAATGATATGGATGGGCTATTTTACACGTAAGACTCTAATATATCACATACTGTAGGAGCCTATTTTGCTTTAGATTCAACCTTTGAATATTTTTGTTAGAAATTATCTTAAAGGCGGAGTCCACGATGTTTGAAAAACGCGTTGGAAAAGGAGACGGGCCGACTACCAAAACACACTTATAGCCAATCAAATCAAATCAAATGCCGAGTTGCGTATGTGTGGGGCGGGTCTATCAAAAGAAGGTCTAGATTCTATTGGGGTAGGGGCGTGTTTGTTTAGGTGATTTCAAATGTCAACATTGGCTTTCAAACATCATGGACTCCGCCTTTAATATTTAAACTTAGTTTATTTATGTATATCATTTAGACCATTTAGACAAATGTTTACAAAAATATAAAATGTGTTAAAATTGTGTAGTGTCTCTTTAAAAATTTGGAGACAATTGTGTCAACATGTCAAATTTTCTAAAATAAATTATAATTTTTCTGATTTCATATTTATTTTAATAAGTTAGAAACGTCTCCGCTGTGTCCTGCTGACAGGCACGATGCGTGTGCAGCAGATGAGGCAAATTATGGGTCCTCCGAAGGTTAGACCGTCTCATTTCAGTTCTCTTCGCGAACTTCTGAGCGCCTTGAATGGGCAAGTGCTCACCTTTTATTGCATGCTTAGTAGGGTGCAGCACTTGAATTGGAACACAGCTTGTGAAGCTTGCCACAGGGACTGCGCTCTTTGGTCATATATTGTTTGTTTTCTGTTGGATTTAAATGATACACCGGATTAAAGGAAGATATTTATTCAGAAAACGGAGTAGGCTACGTGGATTGTTTTGTCGGACGGACACAGAGCGAGTGGATTGTTTTGTCAGATGGACACAGAGCGAGTGGATTTTTTGTTCGGATACGGAGAGACTGAAACTAAAACTAAAAGCGAGCTCACACATACTATGGAGTTTTAACACGGGTGTACACCGCAGTGTGAATATTTTAGTGGAAACAACAATCGCGGATCGTTCTCTTCCATGAAGCCGATGTAAACATCTAAGAATATATGATCATTTCTTAGATTTATTACCTTTGTGGACTACAAATGCAAGTTGATGTCATACTGCGATTGCTTGGTGAAGATAATTTACAAACATGAGACCGGATGGATTATGACTTGCGCACAATTTTTAAACAAAGGTATGTTGTCCCGTTTAGATTTTTCATGTTCATTCTATATGCACTGTCAGCTATGATGAAGTGTAATAAATCATTGCGCTGCCAACTACAGTCCTGCGACGTCAGATATGTCTTGTCTATTTTTTACAAAATAGAGTAACGCGCGTAACGAACTCATTTAAATTTCAGTAATTGTAATTGCGTTACTTGATTTAAAAAAATAGTGGAGTTACAGTAACGCGGTACTCCCATCACTGATAGTCACTTATGATGCCAATAGTCAGTTACGGTCATAGCGCCACCAGCTGGTAACAGGAAGTAACATGTTTACAATGATAATGCAATGTCGGATTTGTCCCAAACTTCACATGATTAATAAGAGTCCTGGACAGAACACATCTACGTGCCAATATTTACATGTAGTCACTCATACACACACACACTCGCTCACTCACTCTCTCTCTTTCATGCTATCTTACACGATGCTACCTCGCTGTCATTTGTAATTAGCAACAGGAAATGTGGCACATTATACTACACTTTTCAATGGTTCACCTATGTTTACATGCTTAAATGCCTATTTACTACTGTTCCCTTTCATTCTTCTCATGCCACGGCATGGCGGTGTCAGGTGTGCGAGGGCCCTTCCATCACTGCTTGCAGTTTTAATTTTCCTTGTGATTGTTGCCCTTTGAGTTCATATTCGCGCTATCCTAAGTTTCCAGTTGTAGAAACTATGGAAACATGAGTGGAAAATGCGGAAGTGGTGGTTAACATGCAACTGTTGTGCCTTGCAGCTTATTCATTATATATGAAATATACAGGTAAACAACTCCCATCGTTCCACTTTCCTTCATAACGTCATTAAGCTTTGCATTTCTTATTGTTTTATTGTGGAATAATGGCCTCTAGTCATGAAAATCCTCCATATTGTGCCTTTAAATGGGACATTTTATGAGACTTTTTTTAAGATGTCAAATCAATCTTTGGTGTCCCCAGAGTGAGTATGTGAAGTTTTAGCTCAAAATGCCATCTAGATAATTTATTATAACATGTAAAATTCCCACTTATAGAGGTCCCTGTAAATGCAATGAGCTGATGAAATGCAAACACTGATCGCCATAATGGTTGTTTATTGAAATTGAAACTCAATTGTATTATTGTAACAAGCAGTGTTGTTTTTGGCAGCCCTTTTAGTTTTAGTCTTTTGGACAAAAATGCTTTTAGTTTTAGTCACATTTTAGTCACTAATAAAGTTGTTAGTTTTAGTCAAGTTTTAGTTGACGAAAACACAAAAAGGTTTTAGTCAAGTTTTAGTCAATGAAACGCAAAAAGGTTTTAGTCAAGTTTAAGTCAATTTTAGTAAAAAAAAGTATTTTTAACAAATTTATTTAGGTTCAAAAGTGTGGTGTATTTAATACTATTAAAATGTGCATTAAGGTTGACCCTGAGGTCTTGCCGTTGTTTTAGTCGATGTGCCTTCTGCGCATGTCATAACAAAAAAGTTGAGCCTTATATACCCTCATGTTGAGTTTGTGTGTTATTACGCCTCGCTTATAAAGTTGAGAAACGCGTGCCTTGCCTTGCACCACAATAAGTATTGGAAATGGGCTTAGGTTTGACAAGTAGATAGATGTAAAACCTTAAGCTTACCATTAAATGTGTCACAAGCCGAATGTCGAGTAAAATTGAATGTATATGATATGTTAACAGCGTGACTTGTTAGTTACCTTTAAAAAATATTATTACACGGCTCTCTGGAATGCTTGATTCTGATTGGTCAGTTGAGACATTTGCAGGTTCGTTCTTTTCAAATAATAACCGCTCCAAAATAATAACGCATAGCCGGACTACTTGCACGAGTAAAATCGCTCCGCGCCAATAAAGATCAATAAAGATTACTGTCTGTTTGGCGCCATCTTGTGACAAACACTCGACAGACAAGACACAGACAGCTACTGAGACTGAACTTGACAAAATAGAGCATGACAGCTACGAAGCCAACACACAAAAAAATACAGAATGGGCATTAAAACTTCTCAAAGATTGGCTAAAAGAGAAAAAATGGAGACAGACAAGTATGAAGCTGAGGATCTTAATAAGGTATTACGATCATTATATGCATCTGTGCAAAGTTTCGCGGAAGGATAAAAATGTTAATTTAAAACAAATATGCCAATAAAATGTTTCAAATTCATATTCATGTCCAGTTTTTTTCTTATGTGGCAAGTAGCCGTGTAATAAGCGGGATAATGTAGAGGCAGCCGGTAGTTATTGGGAAATAAGCCCCTTCAGTGTGATACAAGACCCTCCGCTTCGCGTCGGGTCCTGATCACACTGTCGGGGCTTATTTCCCAATAACTACCGGCTGCCTCTACATTATCCCTTACTTAGCGTGATGAGCCTTCAGGTGCAGCTTGAGGTTGCTGGTATTCTTCCCACCTAGTTTGTGGCCACATTTACCGTCGTCTCCCAATATGCATTCCGTTTTTCTTTCTAATGGATTATACTGAAAGTATGTCCATAAATCATCTTGTCGTTTCCGTTTATTTAGCTATGCTAAAAGTGGTACCAACAGACCTGGAGATCAGCTAAATGGATTCCAAAACGGTAAAAATCAAATATTTAACTCTAGGGGAGCTGGAAAATGAGGCTATTTTCAAAAAAGTAGAATGTCCCTTTTAGGGAGTGTCTTGGGTGTATTTTGTGAACGTGAGCGTCTCTTTTATCATAAACGGTTTTGACGTGTGTGCAGTAGGCACTTATTTTGACAAAACACTTGATGCACATGGTTCACATGATGCAACAAACACATATTTTGAAAACACGAGCAACACACATGACACTCCGAACACATATTTTGAATGTCCGCCCCTCGGATGAGCAGTTACGGGACGCCACTGCTGAATGACCTATTGGTTTAACAAAACGAAGTTACCGGGTTGATCTTTTTCACATTTTCTAGGTTGATAGAACCACTGGGGACCCAATTATAGCACTTAAACATAGGAAAAGGTAGATTTTCATGATATGTCCCCTTTTAAACATTGACCAAGCATGTTGCTGTTCACCATTAGCATTTTATTTGCAAGTACTAGTTAGTTCATTATTTTTTATTGTTTATAAATGAATCTTTATTAAGTGCTTAAAGGAACACTTCACCCATTTGCATAAAGCTTTGTATAGTTAGAACCCCAGTCATGTTTTTGAATGGTCATGCATCATTTCCTCAGTTGCCGCTGAGACAGGAGAAATACAGATTTCAGTGTTGCACTTCCACCAAATTCTAAATGTATGTTACAATTCGACTACAAATATGACACACTTTCAGTAAAGATTAACTTTTCTATGGGTGAAATGCTCCTTTAAGAAAAACATGAAAATTGATTTGTTACTTTCATTACCTCTAAAAACATACAAGACTGTCCTACTTGCCACAGCCCGTATACATCCTGCCATCGCTCCTTGTTTTAACTGTTATATTGTTAGGTGTATGTATACATATGGCCTAACAGTAGAGGATTTTCTAGTTAACATTCCTGCCGCAGATAGCATAATGATGCATTTTCATTTCTGTGATTTTTTTCAAATGGCAATTTCTGCTGTTGGGAACGCTGCAGGGGTTCAGATTAATTTCATGCTGTTCACTGGAGCCGTCTGAAATTGACTGCTTTCAGACAGAGAGAAAATGGAGACCTACAAGACCAGAGAAACACATTTAAAATGGTCGCCAGTTTTAGTGTGTGACTCTCTCTCAAATTTGCAGCCAAGTCTCACTGAAATGTTGCCAGATTGGAGCCTGAATATGCAATGTGGATAAAATAAACTTTACGTGCCCTCTCCACAGAACATTTTCCCCCTTCGCTCTCTCCAAACAAATACTGTTAGTCTCATGACAAGCTTTTTATCATAATGGCTTATTGTAGTGGCCCATCTGTAGATCAAGAAATGAAAACTACAACTAGTGTTTCTTTCAACACAAGCACTGGTTCAGCACTGAGCTGGTGTAGAGGGGTTGTTTTGATGGATAGTAAATTTGGCATATTCAACTTTGGGACTCTGTATTTGATACAGTCTTCAGTATTGAGATGATGCCTAAATTGAAGTTGTTTTCAGTAAATAGGAAGCTTATTCTCTCTAAACATATCTATAAAAAGAAATGTTCAGTAATGCTGTTTGTAATAGGGTTGAAGTTCAATGTCAATCCATCCTGCACAGCTTTAAGATCTAACCGGTTGTCTTCTGTCACTGACCTGAGTCCAGTTTGTTGAAGTCCGGATGTATTTTAGGTTCAGCTCTTTCCCCTGTGGCTTGTTCATGGGCTGCTTGATGCTGATAAACCTTTTTTTCATCTCCATCCAACCCCTGTGATACCTTCAGCAGTAACATACAGTATAGTGAGCCAACGTTACCTGGCTAATATTCTGATCTTCTAATGCTCATCTGCTGTTTGAGATAACCTACTATTCTGAAATTAACAGCAGGGCTGGACGACACAAAATAATAAAAAAAAGATTTATCAATATATTTTTTACCATTTTAAGTTCAAGTATATTTAAAATGTTTACATAAATCAAATGAAATGCAGAAAAATATAGTAATTTATGATGAATTATTTTGCATTATTCAACATGTTTATATTTAATGAACAGCAGTATATTCCTACATACATGATATTTTGTATTAAACATTTTAAAGCTTTACAGTTTACTCGCGTGATAATTTTGTAATCATAAATATTCAATAAATACTTACATTACATTTTTAATGTTTTAGAAGATTCCTATTTGTTAATGGGGACATATTATGAAAATCTGACTTGTTTCCATGTTTAACTCCTTCCCCGCCATTAACTCTTTCACCGCTAGCGTTTTAAAAAAAAGTTGCCAGCCAGCGCCAGAGTTTTTCATGATTTTCACCAAAGTTGAATGCCTTCCAGAAAATGTTGTTCTTTAAATATATAAACATACAATTTACCAAATGAAAGAACAGACCCTCTGCTTTCAAACAAAAAAAAACGTTTCATCCTACCTTTAGTGGTTCTTTTGCAATCAGCTTTTGAATATGGGTAGGTTTCTGCAAAAACACCACATTTTGAGCAAAAAGCAGAGATAATTCCATTTTTGTGACGGACTTTTCATAGAGATCCCAGACACGTACATGCAGCAGCTTGCCATAGGGCAATACTTCCAGGTTTAAAAAGTTGCGGAAGGGCGCCACCTGGTGGATAATAGCGGTATTGCGGAAAGACGGAAAATCTCGTCATTGGCGGGGAAGCGTTTTCTCTTAATTGACGAGATATCTCGTCAATGGCGGGGAAAGAGTTAACGAGTTAACTCGTCAATTAAGAGAAAACGCTTTCCTGCCAATGACGAGTTTTTTTCGTCAATCCATACTTCCGCTATTATCCAGCAGGTGACGCTCTTACGCAACTTATAAACCTGGAAGTAGGCCTACTCCCTTAGGTTAAACTGTTCAAACTCTTTGTATGTTTTAAAGATCGCTCTGAATCTGATCTCTTTCAAAAGTCCTTCACAAAAATGCAATTATCTCAGCTTTTTGCTCAAAATCTTGTATTTTTGAAGAAACCTACCCATATTTGAGAGGTGATAAAAGAGAACAAATGAAGATAGGATGAAGCAGAGGGTCTGTTCTTTCATGTGATATATTATATGTGTATATAATTAAAGAAGAACATTTTCTAGAAGGCATTAAACTTTTGCGTAAATCATTAAAATGCTGGCGCTGGCTGGCAACTTAAAAAAAAAAATGCTGCCGGTTAAAGAGTTAAGTGCTCTAATTAGGTCCCCAGTGCTTCTATCAACCTAGACAACGTCAAAAAGCTAGTAGTAACTTTTCGGTAACAGCGCCGTTAAGTTTCAATTTCAACAAACCACCATTATGGCGATCAGTGTTTGCATTTCATTAGCTCATTTGCATTTAAAGGGACACAAAAGCAAATTTAAAGCAACACTATGTAGTTTTTTACCTTTAAATAATGTCTCTAAAATTATTTCAGTGATAGAACAACTTTTAACTGGACAAATTGTACTGTTGCTGCAACCTGAGCAGCCTCCTAGCTGCTACAAGCACACTCTGAAAGTGGCGGTGGAGGGTAAGAAAACACAGCCCCATCCCTCCCCCTGCCTGCAGAAGAGTGTCTGATACCAGGCACTGTTGCGCTTTTCAACCACATGGGGGAGCTGTAAGTCATTTTTACATGGAAACTACATAGTGTTGCTTTAACATGCTGTAATAAATTATGTATGGGGTATTTTGAGCGAAATCTTCACATACACACTCTGGGGACACCAAAGATTTATTTTACATCTTAAAAATGTTAAAATGTCCCCTTTTTGAACTTTCAGCAAAACTAGTCCTCGGTTCAGTGTCTCTATGATTTTCATTGCTTTAAACACATAGTGGCCTGTAAGGACCACAAGCGTGCTCTGGAGGTATCCCAGCATGCCGAGGACATGGGGTTGATCCTGGGAGCGTGTGCCGGAGGTCTGGTCGTTCTTATCCTACTGCTGGGAGCCATTGTGATTATTGTCAAGAAAGGGTGAGCGTGTGCACGCTTTCACATCTGATATTATTACAAAATCAGTACACACGCTGACAGTCAATAATGCAGCTCTCTGGAATGTTTGACTGTTTTCTAGTAAAGTGTTCAAATGTAAATCAAGGTAAATGTGTTAGAAACATGACTGTATATTCAAATGCTGTTCAGAAGTTTGGATGAGTAAGAATTACTGTGATTTCATAAATAATGCTGAGATTACGTTTTAAAATACTTTAAGTGAGCGGAAATAAAAAAAGCTTTTATTCTGTTGATAAACTAAATAACAGTCTGGAAAAGTGAATCCGACACTTAAACTTCACAGTTAAACTAACAGTTTTAAAGTGTGTCTTATCCGTTAAATTAATTTGTTTAGAGAGCAGTTCTTATTTACACTACAAGCGACTTCTCAAATCTGTTGTGTTCACACAACATGCAAACCTGTTAAATCTTGTTTTCTGAAAACTCATAAAGCTTATAAAGTCAACATTTATAGTACATTGCGTTCTCATGTGAATTACACAAGTGTTTAAAACCAATAAAATGTGTGATTCTCAAAAACATAATTTTCACCATGTGAATGCTAATATCCGAAATGGTTCAAACTCCAGTCAGAATCTTTGGCTTTATGTAAAAATGTACCCAATTGGCAGATTTTTTCCCTTCTTTTTATGAAATGTGTGTTAAAAAAGTGCCACCCCTATCTCACTCTTTCTTTCTCTCTTTCTTTCTCTCTCTTTCTATGCTCTTCAGAAGGGACATCTATGCGTACCCCTATTACCCGTAAGTCACTCCTCCATGAATTTCTATATTTTTTCCATAGTGCCTCACTAAGCCTCTGTTGTTTAGCATTGTAGCCGAACTCTAGAAAACCTGTAGAAATACCTAAGCAACCACTCAGAAAACCCTAGCAACCACATATCCACATGTCCCTTTTTGCCCCAACTCTGGGTTGAAAATAACCCAGCATTTTTTCGGGTGTAGCAACACCGAGAGTGGTGTGATTCCCACCGATAACACCCAACTCTCAAATTCTAAACACCTAGTTGCTATTATTTGTGATGGCATGTATCCCATAATTCCCCAGCATTAATGTATTCTCAGTTCTTCTCTCATGTGCACTGATCCTTTACTCTCTCTCAGTATTCTGATGTGTGTCATACTCCACAGCAGGAAGAAAGTGAACATCAACAAAGCGGTGATGACGTATCGTCAGGAGAAAAGCCGGAAGCTGGGCTCACTGGACTGCAGCACAACCGAACACAGCACCCTTCAGCAGGATGACCGAACCACACACACCTTTATAGATTCACATAACTGCACTGTACGGAGTGAGTACACACGCACACACACACACACACACACACAGTGTGATATTTTTGGTGGTGATTCGGTGAATGAATGGTTAAAGAGGCCCTTCCACATAAAACCGTTTTTACTTGTATTTTTTGATATGTGTTAGGTCCATATGTGTTTGTGTTGTGTCGTGAATGTGAAAATTAACTTCCACCTCATCTGTCAGCTCTGGCCACTGAAAAGAAATAAGCGGAGAAATCAGGTCAGTTAGAAAAGCTTATCAGTGTGACGTGGAACTGATCGAGGTCATTACTATTCATGAGCTCTTCAACTTGAGACCGCGCCCACATATTACGTGTAGTTGAGTTAGTTTTCATAACAGTTACAGCAAGGATGGCTAAACGTCAACCGTACCGTATTCGGGCCATTGTTTTTCGTCAAGAGACATCATTCCTATTAAACGAGGGAATCATAACAGTTGCTACATGTTTGGATGTTCAGAAGAACGCTGGATTTGAAGAGAGACCGTGATTAAAAAGCAATGCTCCTCCATCAATATTGGATCCGGACAGAATGGCGCAGCTTATGTGAGTAAAACACTTTAGTACTATGTGTCACTGTGGCGGCTGGTGTTTTCTCTTCCGAGGGACGCGAATTCATGCTGCACACGCTTTGAATAGGTTTATGATAAAAGACACGCGTGTTTGGGTGAGTAAAACTAAAACACTTTAGTACTATGTGTTATCAGTTGTGGCCAGGATTTCTCTTCAGAGGGACGCGATTCACGCGAATTCATGATGCACACGCATCAAATGTAATAAAAGTTTGTGCGTTCGTTACACGCGCGTCGAAGGGTTTATGTAAAAGACGCTTGTGTGTGTGTGTGTGTGTGTGTGTGTGTGTGTGTGTGTGTGTGTGTGTGTTTGTGTGTGTTTTTTTGTGCGTGGGTTTACGATAAAAGACACGTGTGTGTGTGTTTGGGTGTGTGTTTTTGTGCGTGGGTTTACGATAAAAGACACGCGTGTGTGTGTCAAAAGGGTTTATGATAATGTGTGTAAGAAAGACACTCGCTGCGTCCCAAACCGCCTACTTCCATACTATATAGTAGGCAAAGAGTACGAGAAGTAGTGCTTTTTGCCTATTAAATAGTATGGAAGTATGCTGTTCGGGACGCAGCCACTGTGTCTTAAGACACTCACTTAACATTAAACTGACGATAAAAGACACGTGTGTGTGTGTCAAAAGGGTTTATGATTGTGTGTAAGAAAGACACTGTGTCTTAAGACACTCACTTAACATTAAACTGATTATGTTGGCTTGAGAAAGCCAACATACTGTTGTTGCACTTAAACTTATTATTATTCTTTTTCTTCTGAGACTAAAATTTCTAACTCTAACTCGTCCTAGAGCTTTCAAGCTACAGCCATCAAACTTTGGACAGACTTTCGGTCTGATCTGACGAGGTGTGCTATATCTTTTCTAACTGATGGGACCTTCCGAATTCCTAAACGGGGCGCTGAAACACCCCAAAATTTCCATTGACTTAACATTGAGACAAACTTTGACGGGTCAAAGCTGCGAGTGAGAAACTTGTAGAAACTTGTGGCTTACCACATTTAAGGAGGCTGACAGGCTGTGTAAGAACATACCTCACAATGGGGTGTAAGCTGTACCCCTGGGGTGTAAGAGGCCCCCAAATTTTCCCATTGACTTATAATGGGGCAGGAAACATGCCCATAAAAGGGAAAAAAAGCGTCCCAGATGGAATATCTTTACTTTAGAGTGTCTTAGAGACATGGGGGTGGGCTCATTTTACTCAAGCATCCAATCAGTCTCTTAGGATCACCCCAGAAATATTAAGCCACGCCCCTAGCAACAATTTTGGGTACCCTAGCAACATCTCCCATAGACTACCATTATAAAAAGCCCAGATGGATATCTTTGCACCAGAGTGTCATAGAGACATAGGGGTGGGCTCATTTTACTCAGGCATCCAATCAGTCTCTTAGGATTCTTATTGAGGTATTAAGCCACGCCCCTAGCAACAAAATATGAAGACCCTAGCAACGGAATAAACAAAGCCTTATATCTCCGCTTCAGAACATCATAGAGACACGGGGGTTGGACCGTTTTACTTGTGGCTTGAAGTGTGATCATTATGGGATGCCAATTTTCTCCCTAGCAACCAAACTTAGTACCCTAGCAACGGAATAAACAAAGCCTTATATCTCCGCATCAGAACATTGTAGAGACACGGGGGTTGGACCGTTTAACTTGTGGCTTGAAGGGTGATCATTATGGGATGCCAATTTTCTCCCTAGCAACCAAACTTAGTACCCTAGCAACGCAATAAATGTTAGCTTCATGCTAGCTTCTTGCTAATCATGCTAGCTTCATGCTAGCTTCATGCTAATCATGCTAACATCATGCTAGCTTCATGCTAATCATGCTAACTTCATGCTAGCTTCATGCTAATCATGCTAACTTCATGCTAGCTTCATGCTAATCATGCTAACATCATGCTAGCTTCATGCTAATCATGCTAGCATCATGCTAGCTTCATGCTAATCATACTAGCATCATGCTAACATCATGCTAGCTTCATGCTAATCATGCTAACTTCATGCTAGCTTCATGCTAATCATGCTAACTTCATGCTAGCTTCATGCTAATCATGCTAACATCATGCTAGCTTCATGCTAATCATGCTAGCATCATGCTAGCTTCATGCTAATCATGCTAGCATCATGCTAGCTTCATGCTAATCATGCTAGCATCATGCTAGCTTCATGCTAATCATGCTAGCATCATGCTAGCTTCATGCTAATCATGCTAGCATCATGCTAGCTCCATGCTAATAATGCTAGCATCATGCTAGCTTCATGCTAATCATGCTAGCATCATGCTAGCTTCATGCTAATCATGCTAGCATCATGCTAGCTTCATGCTAATCATGCTAGCATCATGCTAGCTTCATGCTAATCATGCTAGCATCATGCTAGCTTCATGCTAATCATGCTAACATCATGTTAGCATCATACTAGCTTCATGTTAATCATGCTAGCTTCATGCTAGCTTCATGCTAATCATGCTAACATCATGCTAGCTTCATGCTTATCATGCTAGCTTCATGCTAATCATGCTAGCATCAAGCTAGCTTCATTCTAATCATGCTAGCATCATGCTAGCTTCATGCTAATCATGCTAACATCTTGCTAGCTTCATGGTAAATCATGCTACCTTCATACTTAAACATACTAACAGCCAGATAGCCTACTAAACTAAACTTATGTCAAACCGTTTTAAACGTTCAGGCTACGCTTTCTCAAGCCAACATAAAGTTTGTCTTCAAACTTTACTATCTAGTTATTCTTTTTCTTCTGAGACTAAAATTTCTAACTCTAACTCGTCCTAGAGCTTTCAAGCTACAGCCATCAAACTTTGGACAGACTTTCGGTCTGATCTGACGAGGTGTGCTATATCTTTTCTAACTGATGGGACCTTCCGAATTCCTAAACGGGGCGCTGAAACACCCCAAAATTTCCATTGACTTAACATTGAGACAAACTTTGACGGGTCATAGCTGCGAGTGAGAAACTTGTAGAAACTTGTGGCTTACCACATTAAAGGAGGCTGACAGGCTGTGTAAGAACATACCTCACAATGGGGTGTAAGCTGAACCCCTGGGGTGTAAGAGGCCTCCAAAATTTCCCATTGACTTATAATGGGGCAGGAAACATGCCCATAAAAGGGAATAAAAGCATCCCAGATGGAATATCTTCACTTTAGAGTGTCTTAGAGACATGGGGGTGGGCTCATTTTACTCAAGCATCCAATCAGTCTCTTAGGATCACCCCAGAGCTATTAAGCCACGCCCCTAGCAACAATTTTGGGTACCCTAGCAACATCTCCCATAGACTACCATTATAAAAAGCCCAGATGGATATCTTTGCACCAGAGTGTCATAGAGACATAGGGGTGGGCTCATTTTACTCAGGCATCCAATCAGTCTCTTAGGATTCTTATTGAGGTATTAAGCCACGCCCCTAGCAACAAAATATGAAGACCCTAGCAACATAATAAACAAAGCCTTATATCTCTGGATCCGAACATCGTAGAGACACAGGGGTTGGACCGTTTTACTTGTGGCTTGAAGTGTAATCATTATGGGATGGCAATTTTCTCCCTAGCAACCAAACTTAGTACCCTAGCAACGGAATAAACAAAGCCTTATTTCTCCGCTTCAGAACATCGTAGAGACACAGGGGTTGGACCGTTTTACTTGTGGCTTGAAGTGTGATCATTATGGGATGCCAATTTTCTCCCTAGCAACCAAACTTAGTACCCTAGCAACAGAATAAACAAAGCCTTATATCTCCGCATCAGAACATCATAGAGACACGGGGGCTGGACCGTTTTACTTGTGGCTTGAAGTGTAATCATTATGGGATGGCAATTTTATCCCTAGCAACCAAACTTAGTACCCTAGCAACGGAATAAACAAAGCCTTATTTCTCCGCTTCAGAACATCTTAGAGACACGGGGGTTTGACCGTTTTACTTGTGGCTTGAAGGTTGATCATTATGGGATGCCAATTTTCTCCCTAGCAACCAAACTTAGTACCCTAGCAACAGAATAAACAAAGCCTTATATCTCCGCATCAGAACATCATAGAGACACGGGGGCTGGACCGTTTTACTTGTGGCTTGAAGGTTGATCATTATGGGATGGCAATTTTATCCCTAGCAACCAAACTTAGTACCCTAGCAACGGAATAAACAAAGCCTTATATCTCCGCTTCAGAACATCATAGAGACACGGGGGCTGGACCGTTTTACTTGTGGCTTGAAGTGTGATCATTATGGGATGCCAATTTTCTCCCTAGCAACCAAACTTAGTACCCTAGCAACAGAATAAACAAAGCCTTATATCTCCGCATCAGAACATCGTAGAGACACGGGGGTTGGACCGTTTTACTTGTGGCTTGAAGGGTGATCATTATGGGATTCCAATTTTCTCCCTAGCAACCAAACTTAGTACCCTAGCAACGCAATAAATGTTAGCTTCATGCTAGCTTCCTGCTAATCATGCTAGCTTCATGCTAGCTTCATGTTTATCATGCTAGCTTCATGCTAATCATGCTAACTTCATGCTAGCTTCATGCTAATCATGCTAGCATCATGCTAGCTTCATGCTAATCATGCTAGCATCATGCTAGCTTCATGCTAATCATGCTAGCATCATGCTAGCTTCATGCTAATCATGCTAGCTTCATGCTAACTTCATGCTAATCATGCTAGCTTCATGCTAATCATGCTAGCATCATGCTAGCTTCATGCTAATCATGATAGCATCATGCTAGCTTCATGCTAATCATGCTAGCATCATGCTAGCTTTATGCTAATCATGCTAGCATCATGCTAGCTTCATGCTAATCATGCTAGCATCATGCTAGCTTCATGCTAATCATGCTAGCATCATGCTAGCTTCATGCTAACCATGCTAGCATCATGCTAGCTTCATGCTAATCATGCTAGAATCATGCTAGCTTCATGCTAATCATGCTAACATCATGCTAGCTTCATGCTAATCATGCTAGCATCATGCTAGCTTCATGCTAATCATGCTAGCATCATGCTAGCTTTATGCTAATCATTCTATCATCATGCTAGCCTTATGTTAATCATGTTATCATCATGCTAATTTCATGCTAATCATGTTAACATCATGCTAGCTTCATGTTAAATTATGCTAGCTTCATGCTAACTTCATGCTAAATCGTGTAAGCATCATGCTAGCTTAATGTTAAATCATGCTAGCTTCATGCTAAATCATGTTCGCTTCATGTTAAATCATGCTAGCTTTATCTTAAATCATGATAGCTTCATGCTAAGTTGTCAAACTCTACTCTCAGACTAGGCTTTCTCAAGCCAACATAAAGTTTGTTCCGACGAACTTTTCTATCTAGTTACACATGAGGTTAAATTGAAAGTTAGTTTGAACGAAAAACTGTTATCCAATCATAGCAGTGGGCGTTTACTTCCAAGTCGTCAATGCAGCCCGCCCATTAAAACGGATCATTTCTCTAACCAGCCTCAAAATCAGGGTAGAAAATGGCCTATTACTTATTGCTGTGTCTTGCAACATTGCAAAAAGTGTTCCTTTACATTATAAAACAGTATACAGTAGTGATGCACCGATGTATCGGCCGCCGATATTTATCAGCCGATTTTTGATGGATTTGAAACCATCGGCAAAAGCACGAGTAAGGCCGATACCGATTGTTTATTAATTAACTGTATAAAGAAATCCATTTTTATGTAAAAAATAAGTTAATGTCGTTAATAAAATAAATGCTGAATAGCAAAAACCACCTTTGAAGGTTGTCATGTTGTCTCATTATATTTGTTTTAGCTTAATTTGTGCCTCTCGTATTATGTTGGTCAGTTGAATGTTAATTAGAACCAATCCATGTTCAGTAAAAATAATTTGATGCAGAAATAAACTAGCTTATAGACCAGCTGTATAGTATTGTATACAAGTGTTTAATATTGGTATCGGCATCGGCCAGAAGTTGTCTGTTTAAATCGGTATCGGCCCAAAAAATCCTAGCGGTGCATCCCTAGTATACAGTTATGTTATTACTACTGTATTATAACTATAAGCATACTATTAACTGTTTTATAAAACAGACAGACAAATCAGACAGTCTGATATGGATTAGGACGTGTCCTGCTCTTTATTTTCACATTCATCACACGCTTGCAACGCCGTCCAGCCTACTGATAATCACTAAAATATGTTTGGCATAGTATTAACTTTAAAAACAAGATCACTACTACTTAACTGTTTTCTGATATGAAAAAAAGTTCACAAACCTGTTAATAATGTTATTGTTTGTGATTTAGCCAGAGGTCACAGTTTAGTTGTGCACACTCTCAAAACAGAGCAAGTAATTATTTAACTTAATTAAAGCTGTGGTTGAATGCACATCCACCCCATGTGTTTTGTGTCCTTGTGCTGTCTGTTACACTGTACTCATCTAAATCTGCTTTTGTGCCAATTAAATGCCATCTGACCTCTCTGCGCGTAATGTGTACAGCAGAATCTGTTTGGTCTTGATTCAAAGGTTTATAAAAATGCATGTGTACACAACAGAGTTACTGTCAAGACTACACTAGCCAGTCCCTCCAGTTTTTCTCAAAATCAGCCAATTATCGAATTTTTTGTGATCCTGCATAATTTCTCATTTCATTGCAAAATAATTGTAAAAAAAAATGAAATATCTCTTAAAAGTAAATGAAATGATCTAATATTTTGTCATGACACGTGGCAGACAACTTTGCAAACATTTTTTGCTTTATTTTTACTTTTATTTTTATCTCCTTCTAGCACGCACCACGCTATAGTACAGTATGTATGTTGACTCATTTTTCCTATTATCATTTGTTTCTCTGTTCTTATTTTATCACTGACCGTTTACTTGATTATTTACTTAAGAACTTGCTCATTTAATTTAATTTAAAGGGATAGTTCATCCAAAATATTACAGCCGCAAAATCTGTCATTTTAATACTGTGTCTTAAGAACTAGTCTGGGGTGCGTTTCCTAAAAGCATCATTGCTAACTAAGTTAGCAACATTGTTGGTTGCAATGCAATTTCTCATTCAAAACAAACTAAGTTGCTAACAGGTTAGCAACGATGCTTTTGGGAAACGCACCCCTGACCAACTAGCAATTAGTTAGTGCTAAACAGTCTTACTTTATGGATTCAAATCTAACTTTTTATGTACAAAACTGACTTAAAGTTATGACCAGTGGCCGGTTGCATAAACTGCTTAGACTACTCATAATTTTTTTTCTGTAAGACTGGTAATAACTTTTTTAAGTCCGCTTTAACTCTTTCCCCCTCATTAATGAGTTATCTTGTCAATTAAGAGAAAACATTTGAATGAAAACAACGTGTTCCTGATGAGTTTTTATGGCAATCTGTAATACCGCGATTGTCCACCCAATTTATAAAAAACTGAAGCAAAAAAAATATTAATTTTACGCTCCATGTATGCTTTAAAAGAATTCTATTTTTGAAGAAAAATACTCATATTTTAGAGTTTATAAGTAGAGAAAAAATATACATAGGACGAAAAGTTTTTTTTCCGTTTTGTTTGCAACTTAAAAAAAAGGCTGATGGGGAATGAGTAAATAAAATGAAGATTGGCCTAATTTGAAGCCAAAAAGAAAGACACAATTAGTTTCTCAGATTAGTTTTTAAGGGAGCTTTCATACCTGTCTTATTTAGTTCGGTTGAACCGTAGAGTTCGATATGTCACTTGGTGAAGTTCGTTTGGGAAGGTGAGAAGGCAGCAATCGAACTTGGGTCTGCACCAAAAGTGGGCCAAACAAGTGAACTGAGACCTCCTTGAAGAGGTGGTCTCGGTATGCTTTCAAACGAACTCTGGAGCGGTTTGTTTGTGATGAGAACGCGATCCGAAATCCAACAGACCCAACTGCAAAAAGGACTGCTATTTTTTATACTAAAACAGCTGCTGTAGTCAGCTGCGCTGTATATTATGAGATAAGGAAGTGTTTGTTGACAGTTTCTATTGGCAATGTTAGCACAATGGCAGGTCGCAGACATACCTGGAGTTGCGAGGAGCCTCATAGAAATTTATTAATAATAATAATAATAATAATACATTTTATTTATACTGCACTTTTCATCATAGATCTCAAAGTGCAACAGGTTAAAAACATTGAAAATTAGCAGTTTAAGGTAAAAGAAAAAATATCAAGTTTAAAAACACATCCAAGGAGAACCAAAAGTTTTGCTAAAAAGAAATGTCTTAAAAACTGTGGATTGTGGTGCCCTTAAGGTGTCAGAGAGGGGATTCCATAGACGTGGGGCAGCAGCACAGAAAGCCCTATCTCCCATGGTCCTGAGTCTAGTTCTGGGTATGTGAAGGAGGTTTGAGCGAGTGGAGCGGAGGGAGCGTGTTGTGTTTTGTGGGTTGATAATTTCTTTGAGGTAGGGAGGGGGGCATGTCCATGGATACATTGGTGTGTGAGAAGGGAAAACTTGTACTCAATCCTGGAGGAGATGGGAAGCCAGTGGAGTGAGTGGAGAGTGGGGGGTAATATGCTCATGTTTCCGCACTCTTATCAGGATCCTAGCTGCAGAGTTTTGGATGTACTGACGCCTCTGCACACTCTTGGAAGGGATCCCAGTGAGAAGTATGTTACAGTAGTCCAATCTGGTGGAGACAAAAGCATATGAGAGGAAAAGAATGGGGCGGAGTTTGGAAATGTTACGGAGGTGGTAGAAGGAGGTCTTGCAGAGGTGATTTATATGGGCTTCAAAGAAGAGTAAGGAGTCCATTTTTACACCAAGATTTGTGACTGTTGATGAGAAGGGGATGTTGGAGCAGGAAAAGGTGATGCTGGTTATGGATGATGATTTGGTCTGGTGAGGGGTGCCAATCACGATGGTTTTGGAGCTGTTTTGTTGGAGGAAGTAATGTTCCATCCATACCTTTATCTCATTCAGACAGGTGGTAGAGATGCGCGGTTGGCGGTTACAGCCGCGGACTCCGCGGATAAACCGCGGATCGGGCGGATGACGTGACGAAAAATAATATTTTAATTAAATTCGGGCGGTTGGCGGATCGACTGCTTGTTATTAGCTTTGTCCTTCAAAGCATGCGACCTTAAAGGTGAGCACTCTGTCTTTCAAGGTGGCAGCCTCAGAAGTCCGCGAAGAGAACTGAAATGAGACGGTCTAGCCTTCTGAGGATCCATAATTTGGGTCACCTGTTGCACGCGCCCCCAGTAGCGCCCATCGCGCCTGTCAGCAATAAACAGCGGAGACATTTCTGACTTATTAAAATAAACATGTAATCAGAAAAATATGAATTTATTTTAGAAAATATGACACATTGATGTAGATTAAACTATTCAACAACAGTATATCAAATAAACAACCTTAGAAATATACACAACATAAACCGAATAATATTAACACAAAACATAACTTATAATACTAAAACAGTGACAAGAAAAAGTTTTCTAAATACACTTTTATTTAATAAAGGTTTTAATTGTTTGGGAAAGCCTCGGCTGTTAAGGATCCATTCGTTCTATCATTAACAGCGCGGAGAAATGAGGACGCATTTTGACACAGCTCTTATCAACGCCGGCGAAGGAGGTACGTGGCAAATAAAAAAAAATGAGAATTAAAAACAAAGGAAATAAAAGGTCAGAAAAAGGTTGCCTGGAATAAGTTTTACAAAGTGGTAAATCAGGATGACACCAGTGCAGACTATGTAGCCTAATTTGTGCGTTTAATTTAGGCTATTTATTTATTTATTTTTGTCCCATGTCATGTGCGCCGATCGGAGACTGGTCTTTATGATTTAATAAGAAAGCATTCAAGTGAACATTACTAAACGAACTTGAAGCAAAAATTAATTTCAGCAAATGCAAACTTCAATCAAACATAGTAAGAGGTGAAGTATTGCTTTGGCCTACAGAAATGCTTATTGCATTAATTTTTAAATGTGTGCGAGGTCCGTGCACGTCCTCCGCTAGCATTCAGCAGAAATTGCTAAAATTGCTAAAAGCGCAAGCGGCTAAACGAGCATTAAATATTAATGACGTTGAGTTTATTGTTTTTATTAATTTATATTCACAAAACTTATCAACAAAACATCGATTAAAATTAAGATACAAATTATCTGAAACGAAATTCATTTTAAAGTAGAAAACAAAACTTAAATTAAACTCGAAAATAATGTCTGACTCATTACAATTCTCCCTTCATATTGGCCTTTACAACGCCCTATATGGCGTTTAAAATTACAGTCTATCTTTCTTAATAAGCTAACTAAATTTAAACAAAACATAAACACATTACAACAATATTCAAACCCAACAATACTCAAACATAAATATAAAATAGACATTATCTATGATGATACATGTTAAAACAATCCGATATAGCGTGTATAATAGCTGGTTGGTAGATGTTTACTATTTTTGTCAAAACCTCCGTTGCACACCTCCATTTACCTGAATAAAATAATTTTTACATTGAAAATGATGCGCTGTCATGTTAACATCAGCTGTTCGTTCACATAAGACTCCATCTACATTTACACTCAGCGCAACGTCTGAGTTCTCAAACTAAAACAGGGTCTGCAGCGTTGACGAACGAATCCGTTTATGAGGGTCGAAAACGGTGATGTAGTGGAGATGAAAGGCGTAAACGTAGCAAAAGTAACGCGTATTAAAGGATAAACGCATTAATGTAAACATAGCCTGAGTTCACTGCTTATATTCTAGGGCTTTCTAGTCTCGTGGCTATCATCAGCAGCGGCTGTCATCAGCAGCGCCTTGCATCGCCCAGTCAGCGGATGGCGGGCGGGTGCGGTTTTGAAAACTGGTCAGAAACGTTGGTGCAGATGGATGGCGGACGGATGATGAGTTTTGTGATGCGGTTGCGGATGAAATAATAGCCCATCCGCGCATCTCTAACAGGTGGTAAGTTTTGATGGGGATGACTGTGTGGATGGGGTTGCAGCTGTGGCATTTACATAGAGCTGTGTGTCTGAAGCATAACAGTTGAATGAAAAGTTTGTGACATCTAATGATTTGGCCAAGGGGGGTGAGGTAGAGGATTTTTTTATTTTATTTTTTATTTAACCTTTATTTAACCAGGTAGGCACATTGAGAACAATTTCTCATTTAAAACAGGGACCTGGCCAAGATAAAGTGCCAAGTGCAAAAACAATACAGTGTAAATCTTCAAAAATTGACTCGTTATTGGCATATGACTACTACAGTATAAGTAATCTGAGATAAAGTGACAGTGCAAAATTTCATTAGCACAAATTAGCATGATGACCAAACTATGGATAAAACATGGACAAAATATATCCAAAATACTTAAAACACAGACTTGTGGGCCATCTCAGAGATATTTGCCTCCAGATCTTACGGCAGTTTTCATCCAACATGATGTATTTTTCTGGAAATAAATTGGATTATAAAACTTATCTCAGATCATTCTCATAAAATATGCACATACAAAAACCCCATACAGGCAAACCAAATCAGGGATGCGGGTGAAAATATGGAAAATAGTAAGCAACCAAAAAATGGAATGGCCAAAGTTTCAAGCTTCAAGGATTTCGGTAACCCGTTCCAGTCATTAGCAGCAGCTGACTGGAAGGAGAAATTACCAAAGGAGGTACAGTCTTTCATGACAACCAAGGAAATAAACCTTCTTGAACGCAGATTGAAAGAAGGAGAGGCTAGAAATTAAAAACCTTAAATAAAATGGGTTTTTGCCTAGGAGAGTTTTATAAATGAAACAATACCAGTGTATTTGTCGACAAATGTGAAGTGAAGGCCATCAGATTAATGCACAAAGTTTGCAGTGATGACTATTGTATGGGGCATTGATGACAAAACGGATGGCACTATGATATACTACATCCAGTTTTCTAAGAAGAGTGTTTGTGGCAGATCTGTAAATCACGTTACAAAAGTTTAATATAGGGAGGATTGCCATTTTCACAAGGGCATGTTTAGCAGGAGGCCTTATTATGAAAAAGAAAGCCAATCCTAGATTTTATTTTCGATTGGAGATGATTGATATTGGTTTGGAAGGAAAGTGAAGAGTCTAGCCAAATCCCTACATATTTATTATTGAAAAAAGGATGGGCCCAAGAACTGACCCCTGGGGAACACCGCAGGTGACTATGTGTGGTTTTGATTTGGAGTGACCCAGAAAGATGTATTCTGTCTGGTTTGTGAAGTATAATTTGAACCAACTGAGAGCAGTGCCATTGAGTCCAGTGTTACAGTGGAGCCAGTTTAAAAGAATATCATGGTTGACAGTATCAAATGCTGCAGAATGGTCCTGGAGGATGACGAGGGAGAGCCACCATCAGATGATATGAAGACGTTGTTTGTGACTATGACAATTTGGTGGCTTCACCAAATGACAGCATTTTGGTTTGTTTCAACTGGTGCGGACCAGAGCAATCAGTGTGGTGTGAAAAAGAACTAAAACCTAAAAAGCTACAATGTATCATTTTTTGCCTGTGGTCCAGACCAAATGAACCGAACTACAGATGTGAAAGCACCCTAAGACTCAGAGCAGTACCAGACCGCATAAGACCCAAAACCATACCAGACCTTTTAGAAATAAAAGAAGATCTTAAGACATTTGTGATACACACATTGTATTGTAATATTAGATAATAGATGAACAATTATCTGTTTATCTTCTCCATCAGTCATTGTTTGCATATGGATCACTATAATCTACCTTCATGTATCACTGATCTTACCACTCATTTGAGAGTGTTGAGTACGTGTCCTTATTCAACCTCTGGAACAGATGAGATTTGCACTGTCTCTGTCTGTTTCTCCAGATGTCTGTGCTTATGTTGTGTTTGAGCTGATCTGTTCTCTTCTGTAATGCATACAGGACAGTAATCTTACTATGACTTTAAAATATCTGTGAAGGCACAAAGCATGAAGCATGTACAATACCAGACAATACAACAAGAGAACTTATTTTCCAATGACCTTGTCCCTTAAGCAGTGGGACTTGAAGGTTGGCTGTTCACTAATAGCTTATAGTCCACCGACAATACAAACAAGACCCTGGGAAAAAGTAAACAATTTAAAGGGATCAACACAGTCATTAGACAAGTTGTTAAAGACCTGGGCTACAAAACTAATGGCTGCTGGTTTCCTACAAATAAATGCCTTTCGTTTATAATGCACTTTTCTTAGAAACAAAAAACAACTACTGAAAGCAATCCAGAAGTTAATTAACAACAACCTTAAATAAATGGCTCCTAATTGACATTTTAAAGTGTCACAAAACTGATGCATTTCTGATGGTAAGGAGTACAATCCATAACTTGAGAGCTTTAAATGAAAAAGCTTTTCCTCAAAGTCTTAAGTTTACAAGAAGGCTGCTGAAGTAAAAGAGAGTTAGCAGTGAAGGAGTGTATGGATGGAGTATTAAAATCACAGAGGTATGCTGCAGTGGCATTACTAGCAACCCAAAATCTTTGCCCAGCCCCTCTAAAAGGATGTGATTTGTTCTACAACCTGTACACAAATTCATGATCACTCTAGTCCCCTTTAAATTTCATAAAAAAACGTTTGCATGCTTCGACTCCACCCCGTCTTTTAGTCTGCGTTATTTAAAGTATTTTTGAACAGATGACATTTGTATCTGTGTAGTTCTTTAATATAAAAACTTTTAACATAATGTGGTGTGGAAGCAATAACATTCATTGAAAAAAGTGTTCACCCCTTGTTTATATTTAGCCAAGATCATACTTTTAAAAATCATATCATGTTTGGTCATATTATGTTGACATTTTTTCATTTTTAATTCTAAACATATTGTGGATGTGGCATAGAAAATGCAGTTATGCACACGCAGAATATATAAACTCATTCCCCGCCAGCCTTTTTGCAAAAAGTTGCCCGCCAGGATTTTTTGTGATTTTTACAAAATCTTTATTTTTATATTCTATAAATATATAAACATACACATGTATCAAATGAAAGAACAGACCCTCTGCTTTCAAACAAACAAAATGTGAAAAAAACACTTTCATCGTTTCATCCTATCTTTATTTGTTTTCTTATTATAGCCTCTTAAATATGGGTAGGTTTCTTCAAATATACAAAATTTTGAGCAAAAAGGAATTTTGTTAGAGATCAGATTCAAATGATTATCAAAACATACTTAGGTTTAAAATGTTGTTAAATTAGTTTTTGATTCAGTTTTTTTTTTTGTTAAATTGGGTAAGAGCGCCATCTGTAGATATTAGAGGAATAACAGATATCCATAAAAACTTGTCAGGAAAGCATCATTGGAAGGGAAATGTTTTCTCTTAATTGACGAGATAAATTGTCAATGGCAGTGAATAAGTTAAAGGCAGTAAGTACAGAAAGGTAAATGTACACAAACTGTATAGACGGTTTCAGCAGTAACAACATAAACAAGCGTCTTTCGTGGTCAACATGTAACTTCCTGTAAACTCCTAACGCTAAGAATAAATAGCAACAAAGTCCTTTTAAAGTAGTTTATTTATATAACAAGCAAAATCAACAACACGTAGATTACCTAGAAAAACAAAACCTTTGTTATTTTCGACGAGGTATTTGTTCAAGAGCTCAGTTAAGGAACTAGACCATTAAACAAACAGAAACCGAAGTAAAATTATGACCAGATGCGTTATCGCGTCCGATGAAACCATCTATTCCCATCTTTTTAATGCAGTGAGATATAATATTTAAACTAGGGCTGCAACGAGTCGATAAAATCGATAATAATCGAATATCATAGTTCCTAGAATTCATTATGGATTAATTTGTCTGTGACGTACAATACAATGCGAGCTCTTCATACAACGTGAGATGCACACTCAAAGTCAGGAACTTTTTCTTCATACAACATAAGCTGCACGTTTATCGAGCACTTCTTCTTCTTACCACGCGACCAGTGGACCTGCGTTGCCAGCTTTTTGGAAGAGTTTTAAATTAGGCTTCTTTTAAACAGTTTCAGCAGGTTGATGTGGGTAGATATGGAAAGATTTGGTTCATTAGTTCATGGTATTCATTGGGATGCTTTTGGACTCGTTTTAAATGGCCATTGGGCTGGTTTTGTTACACAGATCTGGCAACCCTGACAGGACAATGACAGAAGCATAAGCACAAAAGAACGCCGGTTAATAAAGGTTTCATTTAGTCATTTAATACAAGTGAGTTTGTTTAATTGTTGTTGGGTTTTCATAAATAAAGTAATGAACCACTAACTAAGCATCTGTTTTAAAGTACACTCTCAGAAATAAAGGTACAAAAGTTAAAAAGTTACACCTTTGTACCCAAAGAGTGCATACGAATACTTCAAAAATACATATTTGTACCTAAATGGTATATTAGGACAGCTTTGTACCTTTATTTTTGACAGTGTAAGTGGGAAATCGTATTTTTTATTATTGTAACAATACAACAATGTAGGCTTTCACTTTCATATCATATGACTTATTTATTAGTTAATAACAAATAATGTTAATTCTCATCAAGGTCTAAAGTTATTATTTTGACATTGTTTTGAGATGTTTTACTATTTAAGAGCTCCCCAAATGTTTTTATTTAAGGCTTAAATTTTCAAAATCAAAAAGATTACATTAGTAAAACTCTGTAGTAGTGTGTGGCTTTTGTATTGTAAAAGTACACTCCTACACACGAATATACCAGTGTAGCTATAATAAGTAAAATTTTATGAATATTTAGGTTTTTATCCGAATAGTCAATTAAATTGAAAGATAATCGCCTGAATAATTGAAAATAATAATAACATAATAAAAAATTATAATCGTTAGTTGCAGCCCTAATTTAAATTATATATATATATATAATAACACCCTCATTGGGGGCTTAGCACCTCTTAATAATAAAAACCTAGAATCATCCCTGGTATGCTGGCAGTCTAATGTAGGTCTTTATATAGCATTAAAATGAAGCTAATGCATTGATGTAATGTGTTCCAGAGGAGCTAATAGATTTAACTAGAAGGCCAGAGGAGAAACTATTACAATAATCTAACCTTAACTTAATGAAGACACGCCTTTCTGCATCAGATACAAGAGGTCTGAGTCGTGTAATGCTCCTGAGTAGAAAGCAATTTGTTTAACAAACAATCTTTAATGCACTATCACATTTTGTTTTACATGGCCGTGTACTGTACAATAAAAAGAGCTACACGTTGTAAAAGTATGCTATTAAATCCAAAGAGAGTTGTGCAAAGTTAAGCAAATGTCAGACTGTAGCAGATAAGTGTTATATTAGATCCGTCTTCTGGATGTAAAGGGTTTTGTTCTTGCACCTTTAGTAAACAAGAATAGGCAAGAGGGCTCACCTCAACATTTTAACCCCTGCAGTTTTACTTTAATTCACACATCCACAGCATCAGTCTGACCACCCGTCACTAAAGCAGCTCCCATTGCAATTCGCAAGTTGCATGACATTGCAATGTGTGGCTAGCTTCAAGGCCATCTCTTTTTTTTGAACCCTCAGACGAACAACGCAGCACAGTAAACGAGTCCAGCAGTCTGCTTGGTGGATCTCCCAGAAGACACTGCAGGAGAAAAAGTTCCCCGTACCACACAGGACAGCTTCACCCGGCTGTGAGAGTGGCTGACCTGCTCCAGCACATCAACCAGATGAAGACAGCAGAGGGCTATGGATTCAAACAGGAGTATGAGGTCAGGAGAACAATGTGGTGATTAGTTATTCAGAAACTGTGTTTGTTTTTTTTATTTCTTGAAATAGCACTTGCTTTAATATTTTCTAAAATGAAATGATATTCATGCGTTGAATAAATAAAAGCATACGTGTTGGAATACCTTCTGGACAACAGCATATACAGTATTTCAAACGCATGTCACGTTTTCCGTATCCTGACAGTTGAATACCCATTTAAAAACCTTATTTTCATTGTTGCTGGATCAGTTTTGGTGTTCAGTTGTTATCTTTAAGGCCACGAGCAGAAGAAAGGCAAAATATTTGAGATGGAGAGAGAAATATCGATCAGACTTTGATGAAAATGTCACGCTGTGTAGCAGCTGAGCCTAAGGTACAGGACAGATGCAGAGAAAAAAAATTCGTAATCGAAAGCGAAGGTGAACTACAGATAACTGAAACTGTTTCCTGAATCTATAAAATATTGGCTGAAGCGACCAAAACTTTTCCTGGAATCAGAACTGATGTTTGCTATACAGTACAGTTTTGGTATTCGGGGAGCTCTGAGATTGCATGTAGACATCTAGTGCAGTATTTGAGATTGAAGGAGTGCCCTTGAGGAAAAATAATAAAAAATGTTCCCTAAATTTCACTAGGCGGTACCCTTTTTCAAAAAGTACACATTTATACCTAAAAAGTACACAGTACACCTTTTTAAAGCCCCAATGACAGCTAGGGACCACTTTTTGACCATTTTCTCTGACAGCCTGAAGCTTTAGAGTTTGAACCAATGAGGTTTATAATGCTGGCAGAGAGCAGTTAGCATTCCTATTAGTCTCAATAGAAGTTGCTTGGCTGACGCTAGACCTGATGGCAGTACATGACCTGCATGCTGCCATCTGTGCTCATGTGTAGTTACTTAGGGTTTTGGAAACCAGTCATCTGAGCTGTACATGTCTTATAATAGACACAAGGGGGCCTATTTTAACGATCTAAGTGCACCGTCTAAAGCGCATGTCGCACGGTCTAAATGGGCGTGTCCGATGCCATTTTTGCTAATTTAACGACGAGAAAAATGGTTTGTGCGCCGAGCGCACGGTCGAAAAGGGTTGTACATATTTTCCTAATGAGTAATGGGTGTGTTTTGGGCGTAATGTGCAATAAACCAATGAGAGTTTCAGCTCTCATCCCCTTTACAAGTCAGTTGCGCTGGCGCTGTGCGTAATCCCTATTTAGATGACGGATTTTGTAAACTGAAAAACTAAGCGGAGGAAGAAGATCCCCAAGATTATGTTAAAAATGTGTTGTTTTCATTTTTATTGAAATTTTTATTTTTTGAATTAAAACCTTTAAAAGCCTTTTTCTTTCAGTCACAAAAGTACAAATAGCAGGCTTTGAATTGCTGTAAATGTATTGATATCCTACATAATCATTGTAATCTCATAAAATAAGAGAGATGATAAATGATAATTGCGCAGGGTGGAAACAAGCAAAAGAGACTTGCGTCGTGCATTGCGCTGCATTGCGCCGGGTGTAAGAAAGAGCCCAAGATCTCCAAAAAGTCACATGTAGGGTGAAGCGATGGTAACCACTGTATTGACTATTTGGTGCCAAAGAATGCACTGAAGTACTATAATAAATAGTTCTCTAATGAAGAGGTCTTCACAGGGTCGGACCCGGGTATAATAATAGTTGCATTCAGTTAAAATGAATGTGTTTTTTGCCAAACGGACCCAAGATGATGCAGACTATCTCGCGTGTGTGCTTCAAGTCCTTTTCCAACCCTCCTCCCCCCAGTTTGTCAAGAGCGCTTGCGACATTGTGTGGCTGGCTGTAGGTACATTTTCGTTAAGACAGACCTGTCAATCATTTTTTAATGCACATTTTAGTGGTTACCTTGGTGTCTTCATCAGAAAATGAATGGAGCAGCTGGCCAAATTGGATGCGAGGCCAAAAGGGTTTTTGTTGGAGATGCAGACTGCTCACACATTGGTGCATACATTCGGGTCCATTTAGGGTTGCCACTGTTTCGGGTCGAACTCGGGTCTAATTTTCTCGGGATTGTCTCTAGTCAGGACTTTCTTTTGGTATTTCTTTGAACCCGAGAATGACTCCCACTCTGATATCTACATAGAAGGTATGTTGCTTTATTAAAGGCGGGGTGCATGATGTCTGAAACCCAATGCTGATATCTGAAATCAACTAAACAAACACACCCCTACCCCTATAGAATCTGGACCTTCTTTTGATAGACCCACCCCACACAAATGCAACCCAGACAACGATGTCAGTTAGTAGACACGCCCCTTACTGCTGATTGGCTACAAGTGTGTTTTGGTTTTCGGCATGACTCCCTTTTCCAAAGTGTTTTTCAAAAATAATGCACCCTGCCTTTAAGTGCAAATATTATCCAGAGATTGTTTTAGATGCCCATTTACTGCCCTTATAATAAATTTGTCTTTTATTACCTTATTTGAAAGGGTCATGAATAATTATGTTGAGCTCTGCTCTGATTGGCTGTTACTTAAAGCAGCCCTTTTCAGTAGCTCTGTGTAAACAGACCTTATGTTTGAGTCTGTATCAGAAGAAGATACAGATTTTGAGGAATAATCAATTGTTTGGAGATTGTTAATGGATGTTTATGAGTGGTAACTGTAACGTCAATAGTAGAACTTCAGCCTAAACGCTAGCATGAAGCATTAACTAGCATATAGCGCTAACTCAACAGTCACAACTTTGTTTTTAGCAACATTGTAATTTAATGCATAATTTAAAGGTGTAGCGGAGGATTTTCTCGAATTTTAGAAAAGAACCGCCTTCTCCACTTTAAAAAAAAATGCAATTGCGCAACACTCCTGATTGACAACTAGGGGGACCAATAGTCTTGATGATCCACCCGGAAAAAGAAAATCCTCCGCAATACCTTTAATGTTGGTTGTACATCTCGACTGTAACGTCACAGTCAGTGTTATGTTGTGATTGGTCTCTTTTCCAGCGGTATTGTGCAAGTATGATGTTTACATAAGGAGGAGGAAACAATCGTATTTGAGGCTCATGATATGCCATTACGATGTGCAGAACTCTTATTATTCATCAATGCCTGCTTAAATACAGTTTTACATTCTACTGCACCTTTAAATCTTCATCCTTATTTTGGAATGAGATTTCACAGTGGCTGGTGCTACCCACACACAACAACTTACTAGTTTCATGAACATTGCCTGTAAACTCACACCCTGAAGGAAAGAGTTAAATCTACTTTGTGTTGTTGGCAAACTCATCATCTGCACCCCTCTGAAAACAGCACACACGCACACATACTATTTGTACGCTCATGTAAAAACAGGCTTTGTGCCCAACAAGAAAATTAACACCAGCATCCCTATAATGCATCTGCTCGGTAAACTGCATCTGGCTTGACAAAATGCAGGCGCAAAGGGGATTTAATGGACAAGTGGGAAAACGTGACTTGCACTTATTTTGGGGCGTCTTTTTTAAATGACAGTCATTTAAATGTAATTGCCAGGTGCTGTGGGTTACCTGCTTCGGAGAACGCGTGTGCGGGCGCTGAACATCTGTCACACATTAACTCGAAAACTATACGGCACTAGAAAGCTCTTTGACAGCCGGTGTACGCTGGCTGGGCTCCCATCTTCCCATCAAAGCTTTTTGTTTATACACACAGAACAAATCTGACAGCACGCAGGAAACACTTTTACTACCCAAAAGAAAGATACATGTTTTGTTTTTATAAAAGAGGCTCTTTAATACCTGGTGAGATCTGTCCATTGGTATTTTAATTCATCTCAATGGCAGTTGTTTGGCTGGTGTAGGACCACCTGTAAGCATCAGTGCTCAAAGGACTACACAACGATACTTCAATAAGATAACAAGAACATGCACAGCTCTTCAGAGCTAATGTCTTGCAAAGAGATATTTCAGATCCAGCGTTACCTCCGTGTCTAAGGTTCCTATGAAATAACTGGATTTTAACCTGTATGTAATCTGTCTGTCTGTAGAGCTTCTTTGATGGCTGGGACATAAGTGAAAAAAAGGACAAGTCTAAGGGCAGACATGACACCCTGCTGGGGCGTAAGTAAAAATAATTATATACACAGTACAATACAAATACTGAATTAAATAGTAAATTTTTAACTAGATGAAATGTTTTCATAAAACTTATTGTAGAGAATGCCATATAGGAGACCTTAGATGCTACCTCAAATTATGGTTATCTTAAAGATGCATAATGTTGCTCTGTAACCTTTAGGAAAAGCGTTCACATTGCTGTGGCTCACTGGTGTTTGAAACAAGACTTGTCTCTTAATATTGACTGCCTGTTCTTCACATTTAACCTCACGCAGAAGATCGTCATCGTGTCAAGATGCATTCCCTTCTGGCTGATCCTAACTCAGACTACGTCAATGCAAACTACATTGATGTAAGTTTTTCTTTTTTGTCTTTACACCCTTCTGTTCCCAGCTTATTTGTCGAATCAGATAAAGGTGTTTTTTTTTAAACAAAGGTGTACATGGTCATTCTTTGTTGATTTTGTTGACTGGTTGTGATGTCTGTCATTAGTCGCATTTCCATTCAGTTCTGGGCTGTTTTGTTATCGACAAATTAATTATGGTTATGGTTAATATTAAGGTTAACTCAAAATTAGCTTCTTTTTAAGTCTGTTTTTATCCAAATGGCCTTTTATCAATAAAATGGTGTGTGTGTGATGATGTCAAGAATGACAAAAAATAATTTTCGTTAACTTTTTCGTTAATTAACTTTTGATGTTTTGGCAAAAGAAATCTGATCTTGAGTTGCTTGCATACATATTTGGTTACAGTATATCACAAATGATCTACCTTTTGTGTTTCACATTATTTAAAAAAGATGAAAGGAGAGAGTATTCAGACAACTTATTGTCATTTACATTTCGAAATATCCAAAGACATCATCAAAAGCAGTTGCTCACCTGTTTGGGCTTAGGTAAAGGTCTTCAGTAGTTCACTTGGATCCAAAAACCTTATTTGCATCCTAAGGGGCCAGTCACACCAATAGCGTTTATGGCAGTTGCAGGCGCCTTTTTTGAATGATATTCTATGGGCAGGGCGCGTTTGCGCGCTGTTTATGCGCGCCGAGCGCCTTGCGGTTTTTTGCCGCCTGCCGCGCACGCGTTTTTGAAGGAGCGCTGAGAGCGGAGAAGCGCCCGACGTCATTCGTGTCTTTCCATTGTCCAATCGAATGAGGGGAGAGGCGGGCCTTACGTTGTGGTGAGGGAAGTTACAGTTGCTTTGAAGAACCGGACTCCACTCGCTCACTCTCTCCTGCGTGTTTCTGCACCTCTCACCCTCAAACAAGGTCAGAGCAAGCGCCCTCTTTTTAAAGTTTCTGCTAATATGACAGTTAACAGCAAAAGAGCGCTCACGCTTTAATATTTGATTGACAAGACAGCTGACTCGGTGGTTGCTTAGCAATATGAAAAGCCGCGTCGCACTGCTCTTTTTTTAAAAAAGGCAGTGCGTCGCGCCTTGCGTTTGCAAGCGTTTAAAGCGCTTTTGGTGTGACTGAAGCCTAAATGGGTTCGGGGCTAAAACTTTTAAGAATAAAGCGCAGTTGGGACACGGTTGGGTCTGGCATTTTTGGGATTTGGGTAATTTAAAGATTAAAAAATAAATGCAGATAATTTACTCACCCCATGTCATACAAGATGTGTATGTTTTTTTTTCTCTCTTCTTGCACTACACTGAAAAAAATTAAACGCTGGATTTACTAAAAAAATAAAAATAATACAGTGCATCCACTTTTTTAAAGTAAGTTTTGTCAGGAATCTCCGGGTAGGAGAGAGAGTGAGAACCCAGATGAAGGATCAGATGAACACACAATACTTTATTTATAACAAAAACCAACAAAACAAAGACCCACAAGGGGTTAAAACAAGCCAAAGACTAAAGACAGATATAAACTAGACTTACACTAAACTGAGACTGGAACAAGACTAATATACAAAACAATAAACATGATACATGAAATATACTAAACAACTAACTAGACTTACAGATGAACAGGATAATACAAATGAAGGCACGAATAACAGAGTGGCACAGAGTGGCACAGAGTGGCACAGAGTGGCACAGAGTGGCACAGAGTGGCACAGAGTGGCACAGAGTGGCACAGAGTGGCACAGAGTGGCACAGAGTGGCACAGAGTGGCACAGAGTGGCACAGACAGGTATGTCACAAAACGAATCAGCACAGGACGACAAACACAAGGGCATTAAATAGGGGAACAAATCAAGGAGAGAACAGGTGACAAGAGTTGAACCATAATTGGATGATTAAAAGGGAAACGAGGGGGCGGAGTCAGGAGACACATTATCAGGAATATTAGGGAAAACAGCAAACAATATATATGATTATGTTATTAAGTTTATTAAATAATGTGAATTAAATAAGAGAATATAGAGAGTTTTTTTTTTTAAGTATGTATATCTTGATCCACACTCCAGTCCAGTCGGTGGCGGTAATGCTTCTATAAGTTGGTTGCCAACCGCCAGTTAAACACTAAAGAAGAAGAAGAAGGAATCAGGAGACGAGACACACAAGCACAAACAACATGGGCCTGCCGTGATCCTGCCTCAAGACTGAAATAAAACAATGACAAGAGGGCAGAAACATGACAAAAAACTAAATCAGATGAACGTACAGAATGTAAAACTACAGAAAATGCAGAACATATATTTTTGCATTGCCGGAAATATAGAGAAGAGAGGATTTTATTAAAGCAAAAGATAAATCAGACAGCAAGAAAATGGAATTTTGAAGGTGCTTTGGGAACAACAGGAGAAGGGATTAAAGATACTCAGGATGCTGTCGTAGAATATCTGAAGAATATAGGAATATATGATAGGATATAGGTTATTTATTTATTATTATTATTATTTTATTTTTTTCAAAATTTAATTTGTATTATTATATATTAAATGTAAAGTAGATTATTTCCATGCTGCATACTCCGATACAGTAGGTGGCGGTATGCACCTGATAAGTCATGGTTGCAATCTGCCATAAAACGAAAAAGAAGAAGAAGAACCATGACAAGTTTTACATGGAATTTTAAGCAATTATTTAAAATGTACTTAAAAAAGTGGATGCAAAAATTATGCACTATATTTTTAAGTGAATACAGCCTATTATTTTTAGTACACTGCCTAGTTAGTTATATTTACTAAAATAATTAAAATTATTAATTTAATTCTTACTTCTTTAATTCTTAAATTAAGTTGAATTTACTCACCTTTTTGTGTTATTTTTACTAAAAACTATATTGTTTTATAGAATTTACTCATTTTATTTAGTTAAATTTACTAAGCCACAAAATAATTTTTAGCGTGTAGCCTTGTGTTGAGCCAATGTGACCTCACGTATTACGTAACCACGTCGAAAGGTCACTCATGACGCATGCGAAATTACCACCGGACTTCATAAGACCCTTATGCCTCAGATGGGATCGTTCAGAGCCCGTTAAAGCTGCACCAAAACTGCATTGAAACTGTAAACTGTTGAGGTCCACTAAAGTTCACTATATGGAGAAAAAAATCCTTTTTCTCAAAAAACTTAATATCTTCTTGACTGAAGTTGAAATTGGAATATTCCTTTAACTGTAATGCATTTACCATGCATTTCTATATGGCATTACATTGGGATTATTGTTCATACTCTCTCTCTCTCTCTCTTGTTAAAGTAAAGACATTAAATATTACTTTAGGTATTAACATGAGACTAGTGTAATAAAATGATTTACTGTGCAAAGTTATATGCAATATTTACTGCCGTCAGGAGCATGCACATGGTGAAATTACTTTAATACATTTCAGATTCAGTCGCATACAGTCTGACTGCTGAAAAAGACATCTTTACATCTCGAAATAATTCAGTTTGTAGAAATCGATAATATAAGCTCTTCAACAAAACCCCAACACAACTGTAAATGCCACATTCATGCTTACAACCAATCTGAATAGATTTTCTGAGAGATAAATCCAATATACAAGTGAACTGAGATTTTGAAGATGTTAAGATGTCTTGAGCCTTTTTTCTTTCCTTTTCCTCTAAACATCTTAATTAGTCTGTTTCTCTTTCTCTCTTTATTCACCCATCTCTCTCTGTCTGTCCGTCTCACCCATTAAACTGTTTGGGATCTCTTAGATTCGGATAAACAGGGAAGTAAGTATTTTGTCTTCTTCCTCTTTATATGCCCGGCACTCATATCTCCAGGCTTATCATTGCTTTGTACTCAAACCTTTTCTTTCTTAACCCTGATGCTTGACTTTATGTAAGCTTTGCTTGTTCTCATTGCATCACTGTAACAGGTCTGCAAGCATAGGCTTTTGGACAAAATCAAAATCAGTTGTTTTCTGTCGTATTTAAGAGCTTGTTTTTAGCTGGTAGCTCTTAGTACAGCTACAACATTTCCAGTGGCTTTAGTTAAAGAAACATTTTTCCCATCGATTTACTCCATATGGGCTCCAAGAAAATTCAATACATTTCTTCACCAACTACCAGATTACATTACAACTTTGAACCAAAGATTTTATAAAATTCTGAAAAAATATGCATTTGAACTAGCCTTAAAGCAAATGAGTATAGAAAATATATATACATTTAGATTTGTTTACAGATTAAAATCGATATATTTAAAGTTAATTGAAAACAGTCCTGTATAAATGTGTATGACTTGACAAACGTTAATCCCTGGGAAATACATAATCCAGACACGTGGCTTATTTATAGAGAACTCATTTACTTTCTCATCATTTAGCAAACGTTCATACAAGTGCCAACTAGAAATTTGAGACAACAGCCGTGGTTTGAGTGTTGACATAAGAGACGTTTCTTCAGAGTCAACTTAAAAAAGCACATCACTGTTTCTTTACTATCAAACTAAAGAAAAGGAGCAAAATCTCAATGAATATTTTGATCGAATATTCAGTATTGCTGCTTTGCCTGGGAAAACAGGCAGACGTCATGTGTTGAACAAATGAATTCATTGAGTCATTTGTGTATGCATTAATCTGATTAATGTGTGAATGTTTAATCAAGTTTCTTGGTTTCAGTCTGGTCTGGTGCCTATAAAACCATTCACATCATTTATTTACAGTATATCGATAAAGAATGAAGTTGTGTGTCATGTGTTTTACTGAATACCCTGTAATGTCAGAAATAAATGATTCAGGCAGTTTCCCTCATTCATTAAGATTTTATTAAATGTATTTCTGTTTAAACTTCTCCTGAGAGATCAGACAGCAGTTTTATTTATGAATGTCTTTGAGTAAATCAATGCACATCTTACAGCGATATTTTCTTTTTCCCACTGTCCTCTGTTCTATACAAATACCCAGTGCCAGGATTTAATATTTAAGCAATGTCACATAACCAAGAGTGATGATGTGAAAGTTTACACAGATATTCACACCTCCCACTCTTGGTGTTTTTACTGTTTCGTTGAATTTCAAACTAAATTAAAATTGTATTTCGATTTTATGCAATGGACCTAACAAAAGAACTACCTTGCTTATAAATAAGTAAACGTATTCACCTTTTTCTTATGAATCCTTAAATAAGATCGGATCCAACCAAAGCCTAAAATGAACACTCTTGGACATGAGTTTTGGACTAGCCACCATTTGTGTAGAGCACACAGGCGTCCACGGCCAGCCTGCAGAGCCTGGTGCGTACTGCCCCCCCAAAAAAACGTTTAGGCGAGGCCTCCTCCTCAACCTTGCCCACAGTGAAAGAGGACCCGCTTAAACCAGTGGTTTTCAAACTGGGAGCCGCGAGATGGTGCCAGGGGGGCCCCAGTTTTATGACATTTTATGAAATACATAAATGTATCATGAATTCTGTGTAATTAAACCTAAAAAAAATAAGGATACTAACCAAAAGCCCTACTTTTTGTATAATTTAAGTTTTTTTGTTTTTATTAAAATGTTGAGTTTTAGAACAGTTTTTTGTCACCAATTTTCTTTGGGGGGTCGCAAAGGAATGCACTGTACACAAGGGGGCCACACGCTGAAAAAGTTTGGGAACCACTGGCTTAAACAAAGGGCATAGTGCAAAAATTGTTCAAATGACCCTCAAGGACGCGAAATCCTAGTTAAAATGTGAGTATGAAACATGTTAATCGTCAGTTAGCCAGTGATATTTTTATGAATTTGTGTGTGCGTTAAACCAACCCATTCTCAAGAAGTGTGTATAAATGGCGTATCATATGCACACAAATTTGTAATTTGGCGTATGTATTTCACACTGCGTGCCATTTATATGCAAATCAAAAGAATGGGCGGGGTCAACTCTATGCAGTGCTGCGCAGACTGGTCGGCATATGACATCAAGACTGTGGCGGCCAGAGGTGTCAAGTAACGAAGTACAAATACTTCGTTACCTTACTTAAGTAGCTATTTTGGGTATCTATACTTTACTGGAGTAATTATTTTTCAGACGACTTTTTACTTCTACTCCTTACATTTTCACGCAATTATCTGTACTTTCTACTCCTTACATTTTAAAAATCGCCTCGTTACTTCTATTATTTCGGCTTGTTTGCTTTTTTTACATTACGGCTTGTCATCGTAAAAAAAAACCTATCTTGATAAATTGCATCATCCAGATAAATGCGATTGTGGTTGGATGAGAAGTATAAACATACACCATTCCGACTCTCTATTGGTTTGTACGCAATCCCCGCCCCCCAGCTGACTGCAGATGATCAAAAGTTTGTTTCTCTAGCGCTGCACAGAGAAACATAAAAGAACCGCGAGAGCGATTAGAAAGCATGCGGAGCAGTTTCCTCTCGCAATGCTTTGATATCACCCGCCATTCGTTTGTACAGTAACAGAACGCGGCATTCTGTCTTCAAATGGAAAAGTACGAAATAAAACTCGCGCATCACTTTCAGGTCAGTTCACATTCACAAGCCTGTGTAAATATATAGCTGTCTGCTGACACCAACTCATCTGTGTGATTTAAATAGTACAACAATACCAATTTATATCATGTAACTTCAGTTGTTCAACTTAAATGACATTGTGCTGCATTGCATTATGAAGCATGGCAAAGATATCTATGCTAAAGACATTGTTGTTTTGTAGTTGCTAATAATACCCTAAATTTTATTTGCATTAACAAAACCTACGAGTGTTAAATCAATCAAACACATAACCATACATACCAACTTTTGCTTTTGTTAATAGACATCAGCTGTTTCCTTAAACCTGACTTTTTGAATTACTTACAAGAAAGACATTTAGTAATTATCCTTAATTGCTTGGATTTATACTGACTAAAGTAAAGTATACTAAAGTCCATTAGCTAACACAAGTACAGATACAGGAATATAGGCTATAATATATAATTGCATATTTGTATAATTGTAGTTTGTTGCTGTCAAAATAAAATTTTAAATGAAAACAATAATAGCATATTTCTATTCTCACACATACTATAGTTGTGTGTGATTTTGTTGTTTTTTAACTAAAGAGGGCACCACTGTAAAAGTTTTGCCAGCAGCAGCCCTGCTCTGAAGTTTGACTTTTTGCACCATTACAATATTTATAGGCAACTAGTCATCATCTTCCTCTCTATGGAACACATGTTAATGCTCAGTAGTACACATATTTGGTTCTTTAATGCAGTGGTTATCAAACCTTATTTTTATGCCTCCCTTGTGTACAGTGGATTCCTTCACGACCCCCCCAAAGAAAATGTATGACATAAACATTCTAAAACTTACAATTTGAATTAAACAAAACATATTAAATTATACAATGTATTGCTTTTGTTTAGTAGCCTTATTTTTCTGAGGTTTAATTACTCAGAATTTATAATAAAGTAATGTATTTCATAAAATATTATAAAACTGGGGCCCCTGGCACCATCTCGCGGTCCCCAGTTTGAGAACCACTGCTTTAATGTATTTGTTTGCATTGTATTAAAATGTGTTCATTTTTAATGGGCATATACCGTATGTGGTTGAAACAGATAGCTTAGTGCAGGGGTAGGCAACATGGAGTGTCGATGTCCTGCAATGTTTAGCTCCAGGTCTAAACAAGCAGACCTGAACAAACTAATAAAGGTCTAAAAAGTCTCCTGAAACTACAGGTAGCCAAGGTTTTATAAGGGTTGGAGCTAAAATCTGTAGGACATCGGCACTCCAGGACTGACGTTGCCTACCCCTGGCCCTAGTGCATCCCAAATTTTTAACATTAACATTTTTAATATAACACAATAGTTATTATGGCCTTTAGAAACATGTTTTAGAGGAGATAGGGTAGTGCACAAAAGGCCCCTGTGGCGCGGCCTAGGCTTTTTTCCGTAATTACATTTTTTCCTTACATTACTTTTACCTTTATACTTTAAGTAGTTTTGAAACCAGTACTTTTTCACTTTTACTTGAGTAAAAAGCTTGAGTTGATACTTCAACTTCTACAAAAGTCTTTTTTAACCCTAGTATCTATACTTCTACTTGAGTAATGAATATGAATACTTTTGACACCACTGGTGGCGGCTCGTGACTGCTCATGCGAGGGGCGCAAATTCACAATAAGTGTTCGGAGTGTCAAGTGTGTTGCTCGTGTTTTCAAAATATGTGTTTGTTGCGTCATGTGAACCATGTGCATCACGTGTTTTGTCAAAATAAGTGCCTGCTGCACACGCGTCAAAAGCGTTTATGATAAAAGAGATGCTTATGTTCACAAAATACACGCAAGACACTCCCTTAACAGTAAACTGTGATTACGCATTAGATTATACGAGTATCTGGCAAACGCGAGCGTCTCTTTTATCATAAACCCTTTAGACGCGTCTGCAGCAGGCACTGATTTTGACAAGACACGTGATGCACACAGGATCTCTCGAGGCGCAGAACACATATTTTGAAAAACGAACCACACACATGACGGGCTACCAGTGTTGTAGTACTCGAAACTCAGACTCGGTCTCGACTCGTACTCGAATACATTTGGAATCGGACTTATTCTGGAGTACCTTTTAAAATATATATGACTGTTTCTTTAAACTGTTGTAAAGTTGACACGAACAGTGATTGGTGATTTTTGCGTGCATCAGACTGGGGCGAGGTCAGACGGTCAGACCTGAGGAGGTTTTTGCACTCCCATGGCAGTGCAATAAAACGCACCCATCCAGTGAGATTTAAGCATTAGATAAGCCGCTGTTACCCAAAATGATAAGACGGTGGCGCTAAAACACTACACATAACTTTCTCAGACCCAACTTTATGACTCGGACTCAACCCTCTCTGGACTCGGTCTTGACTCTGACTCGAATTATCTGTTCTCGAATACAACACTGCGGCTACGTACATGTTGTGACGAACTTCGCATCGAGCACCCTCGAAAAAGAAGTCACTGGCCGCCACTGCATCAATATATCACATGAATGAGTCGAGAACAGTGCTTACTGTATGAATCGCTCTTTTACGCCATAATCCGATTGGTCTGTGCAGTGCTGCGGGAAGTCAAACCGCACCAAAGTGTAAACATGATGCGCAAACATTACAAACGAAAAATGGTGCTCAGGGATTTAGAGATAGGAGAGGAATAGGTGTAAAAAAGAGATTAAATATTTACAGCATAATAATCTTTGTTAAAGTTAGTTAATACAATTGTAAATGCTGTCTAAGTTGAGGTTACCTAAAGTTAACACACAGTACCTTATTACATAGAGCTATTTGAATATGTTAAATTAATTCAGATGTAGTCTGAAAACAGATGGTCAGTAAAAAACGATTTATGGCCAGTAAACCTTCTCAAGTCACCGGCCATTGGCAGGTGTGGCAAAACTTTGGTTTTAGGCTCGGATCCAACCGCTTAACTTCAGAAGTCACATACTGAATTGATATGGTTCACCTGGGTGGTCACTTTATTATGATGCGAGTAAAAATAAACCTTTCCCGAATGTCTGGTACTCCACTAAATAAGAGCCAGCATGAAAACTGAAGAGGTCTCCTGACGGGTCCGAGAGAAAAGTGTGTAAAGGTGCAGACCATGAGTTATAAAAACCTTTAAACATCCTATGGAGTATTATTAACTCAATGGAGAGAATATAGACCCACTACAAACCTGCCAAGAGAAGGCCAGACAAAGGCTCCCTTCAGAGATCTCTTTCCAAAGACACACATCCTTCAAAACAAATGATTGTCATGATGACATTAGCAAAAAAATAATGTCCAATTCACTGCTGAGACAACATAACAATACAAAGCATGTGACATTACAACAACTATAAACCTATAGTCTCTTGATCTCTAGATAGATAGATAGATAGATAGATAGATAGATAGATAGATAGATAGATAGATAGATAGATAGATAGATAGATAGATAGATAGATAGATAGATAGATAGATAGATAGATAGATAGATAGATAGATAGATAGATCTGATGTTTAATGTTACATTACAGGTGACCCATCTATATGAGCTGGCTGTCTAATATCTCATGCTGTCACGTGTGACATTTCATGCTTTGCATTTTGTGTTTGGCATTTAAATTGCAGCACTGAGTTCTGTTTGAACAGACAGAGATAACATTTCTGAGATTAAGCCATAGTAAATTCAATTCAAAGCATAAAAAAATCTATATTAGATGATAAAACAACAATATTAGATATAGTTTTATTTGCTTGTTTTTTCAAATGTCAGTGGAAATATTTTATAAGTTTTGTAAGTGACTCATTACATTATCATCTCATAACATTAGAGCATATAAAGCCTTTTTTGAATTCATTGAAGTTTTATTGCACATACGTTTTATAAGTTTCGGTCTTTGCCTTGGAGGCATTCAAATATTATCATCCAAACTTTATTTTACTTTCTTATGAAGAACATTCAGAACACTGCAAGACCATTTGCTCGTGATGATATTGATACTGAAACACAATATATTTCAGAGCAATATAATCTACAATAAGACCGCTGTATTCATTTTCAGAAATTGTCTCTTATTCTTTATAACATTGCATGCAGTTAGTCATATACAAATTATATTTTCTTTTTATTTTCAGGGTTACCAGCGCTCCAACCATTTCATCGCCACACAAGGTGAGTCGTTATATTATTTCATTTTAAAAACCACCCCCAATATTTGTGCAACTTTTCCTTCAACATTTACTCATTGTCAGTGTAGACAGAAGTTTTAGTAATGTTTTTAAAAGTATTGTTGTTTACTTTATGTCACAAACACCTGACTTTGTTGCATAATTGCCAGAGTAAACATACACCATTCAAAAATGCACAATAATATCAGCATTTCAAATAAGCACGGCCTTCTGATGCGGTTTTGCTATTGTAAAATTAAACAATAAATTAAATAAATGTTCAATAACAGCTAAAACTAAACTTTAGAAGTATAAATATGTTGAAACACAGTAGCATGTTACCAAACCGAATTGCATGATGGTTTAATTGAATAGTTAATAGCAATTTTACAAAAGCAAAGTACAGAACAGAATCTGATTCTTTATTCATGTTCATAATAGTTATTTAGTGTTTTCAGGCAACATTATTATGTTTTGTAAAAAAGCAAAGAATTTCCCAAAGTATCTGCTCCCTAATAACGCATCATTGGAGAAATAATATAATGTGTAACAATGTAATAAAATGTGAAGTAACAAAATTACGCAGATTAATGTAATTAGAGACTAAAACGGAATAAAAATTTTACATCACTGTTATACAGGTAGTGACCAAAATCAACACGATTATAAATATATTGGTTATATGTAAACAACCATGGATTTGTGAACAATTTCTTAAAAAAAAAGTACTGATGCAAACCAAATTTAAAATTGATTTTACATGTAAGTGCACTTTTGTTCACATAAACATCAAATAAATAACATTAATCATGACACATTTGGGGTCATGAGGTAAATGTTTATGTTGTGAAAAATAGATGTACTTTAGGATCCATGAGTAAAGCTGCACGACACCTGAGCTCACAGCAATGACTTAAGAAACAAACAAAGCTTTTAAACTCATCAGATCACATCATTTAATAGAAAATTAATAGAAAAGATTGATCTATCTAAAGAAATATTATGTAAACATGTCGGTACACCTAGATTTCCCTAAATGTGAACATTTTTGGATTTAAATTCAGTCAGTATAGCACTGAGGTTTTCAAGCCGTGACACTTGCATGGTTAAACGGTAATAAAAAAATTATGCGGTAATACTAACTGTTGAACATTTTTGTCGTGGTTAACAATTTCTAAATGTAATATAACATGTAACAATATAAAATAACGTGAAGTAATATAATATAAATTTATAGTATAATGCAAAGTAATAGAACACATAACAATATAGTATGAAGTAATATAATATATTAATCTTTTTTTTTAAAACGTGGTCGATTCAAAATCGATTCTCAAAGAGCAAAATCGATTTTTTATTTTTATCTCCGCAAACATTGAACGTAAGATTAGCATTAATCTAATTACTAGTCTTCTTCACTAGATGTCACCCTCTTTTTTGCCTTGCGCGATGTTACCAAGGAGTGAGAGGCGAGCCTGTCATTCATTCATACAGTGCTTAAAATGGCGGTTTTAGGTGCTTTATCAGCGTTGATGCCACCTTCACATAAAAAGTCAGAGGTATGGAAGCATTTTAGATTTCGCAAGCAAGACGACGAGGATAGTGTTGTGGTTTTTCTTTCTTTTTATTAATTTGCCACTTGTAAACTGCTGTTCAGTATTAATTTTTATTAATATTTGTATTAAATCTAAATTCATTGAGTTGAATCGAGAATTGAGTATAAAATCTGACCCGAGAACCCGAATCGAATTTATAAGTTGTGAATCGAAATCTGGAACGTCTGAATCGATACCCAACCCTATAATATATTGCAAGGTAAAATAATATAAAATGTAACAATCGTGATTAATCGCATACAAAATAAAAGTTTTTGCATAATATATGTGTTTGTGTTTTTTGAGTAACTAATATTTATATTTAAACACAAATACTTACATATATAAATTTCTATTTTTAATTTATGTATATATATATTTAAGCAATATTGCTTGAGTAGGAGTGTGATATAGCTCTATATCACTGCTTTGAATCTCATATTAACTTAATGGACGGAAAAGCTGTTTCTTTATATTACCGTTTCTTGGTCACAAAGTGTAGTTTTAAGATTAGTTTAGTCGAGAATGTATATGTATTATATTTAAATCTGCAGTCGATTAGTAAAGATAGCGCCTGTTTGAACGTTTGCTTAGTGAGATTCGGTACGAATGAGAACCAGAGCATGAGTGGACGTCAGTGTTCACTCGCCCCGCTGACCACCGCCCTCTCTGGGCTACATCTCTGACACAGGGATTCCCTGGCTCTTATATTCGCCTTGTTTGTTTTTGATGGTCAAAATGAGATGAAATCAGCAGTATTTGGTGTCATGATAAAACTATTACTTATTTTCTTATTCATATTTAGTGTCTTTAGTGTTGTTATTGTTTTGGCGCAAGGTAAAAGTTAATAAAACTATACTTATATAATGTTACTATTGCTTTCCCATTTATTATTAACGCAATACGAGCACTCGATTATTATTAGACTTTGTTCTTATCAGTACTATACAAAACTGTTTTTTATAAGTGTCAGAGAGATGTTTTTGCATGCTGCTTATAAATATATCAGTGGCAATATCTCATAATATGTTTTAATAGTCACGTCACGATAAAGTAAATGATCAATGTCCACATTTAAAAGCTGCGGTGCTTACCTGCAGTTCCACGGTGTTTTCGTGTTCTGAAAAGAGATATCGCTCCAGAAAAAAATATTGTTTACATTCCTCTTTCCAAGTGTTAATCGTCCACACGATGTGACAAGACATTTCTCCCATTAACTTTAACGTAACATCCAAGAGCGCTGATCTTTGACGGAATAATTGCTTCCGATTGGGATTCACAGACTGGTTTACGAGCAAGTGAACTAATGAGACACACGGAGAGTGTTTAAAAACAGCGCGTCTGTGTTTGTCCGTGTGTGCGTGCAGTTTTTCCATTCAGAGATGAGCTTGTTTAGAGGACCTCCATTCACTAGGTGGCGGAATGATACGAAAGGTGAAGCGGTTACTCTGCCGTTATCAGTAGAATATCGCATAGCTCTTAGCCAATCAGATTCGAGAACCTGAACAAACTGTTGTATACATAGATATGTATATAAAGGCTAGATGGCTCGTCCGCGCTGATGGCCAATTGAGTGGAACGTCCGCATTTTGGCGGCCATCTTAGGACAGGGCGCTCGCTCACTCGTAGCATTGAGTTTTAATGATGCAGGTACTTTTAAATGACCATAACTTGCTTAATTTTTTACCGATTTTCAAACGGATTGGTTTGTTATAAACGTCAAAGATGTACCTATGACACTGAATACGTATACTAAAAATAAATAAAAAATTCATGAAACATGTTAAAGCATCCATAATTATAGCCACGTTAATAACGTTTGTAAAAAACCAAACCGTTTGTAAATCCGTCAAGAATTCAGCAAGTTACGAGCATTTTAGTTGGCGTATGTCACTCACCTTCCGTCCACAGCAGCAGGGAGCAGCACTATGGCAGCACTGACCTAAGATGGCCGCCAAGTGACGACACAGCTGACTCCGCCTTGAGCCATCTAGCCTTTATATACATATCTATGGTTGTATATATATATATATATATATATATATATTTCGGCTGTGGCGGGTAACACAGCCAATCCCACTAGCTGCTTTGGCAGGTTGAATATATTTTATATATATTTAAGTTATGCGAAATTATAGACAATGCGCAATGCGACACTGGGAAACTACAACTCCCATGAGCACTCCCTGCACCTAGCGCAACGTACTGAGACTGTTTGTAGAGACGCAGCCTCAGCCGAGGTTCGCGTTGCGGAACAAAGAGAGCGCAAGAACTGATACACGAGCTCATCCATGTAAACTTCGGGAAAGATAAAACACGTGCACGGAAGTGATTGAAGAGATTTAAAGCGTGTGCACAATCTCTGAGCAAGAGCGTAGAGAAATTCATAGCGCATACCTGAATGCACACATTCCAGTTTTGTCTAAAGTCAAAGGAAACCCACCAGTGGAGAGGTTCGCGCATCATTTTAATGAAGGCTACTTTGTGCAACAATAATGCCCTCTCGACATTTGCCATTAAAAGTCTTAAATAACTTTTAACAGAAACCATGATCAAGCATATAAAATTACTGCTGTTGTTAATAAATATTTAAAGTGTTTGTCTATTGCAGTTCTCAACTCCAGTCCTCGGGCCCCCCTCCCAGAATGTTTCAGATGTCTCCTGATATGAAACACCTGATTCCACTCATTAGACTCCTTCCAGAATGTTTAAAACTTTTCCTTAATTAACACACTAACAAGCTGATGAACTAAATCAGGTGTTTTATATATGGAGATATCTAAAATGTTCTGGGAGGGGGGGCCCGAGGACTGGAGTTGAGAACCACTGATCTAGGGTTTTTGTGTTTGTCTTTTCTGTTAATCTTCTACACCCATGCTCCATTATTAATAAATATTCATTAGAAGTTAATCTATTGATGACCTAAATATATGATCTGATCTATACTGATTTACCTGGTATATACCCGCTAATAAATGTAGTCTTAATTTGGGTGGTCAGTTTGCATTTGAAAGTCAATCTGCATCGAATCTAGCTAAATTGAGTTACTCAAATTAAAGTAATTTTAGGGCAAATACCAGAGGTGGAAGTAACGAATTACAACTACTCACGTTACTGTAATTAAGTAGTTTTTTCGTGTACTTGTACTTTTATGAGTACATTTTTAAGTCTGTAATTTCCCTTGTACTTAAGTACAAATTAAGGTAAGTAATGTACTTCGCTACTTTAAAAATCACATTCGTTACTAAGTACTTGTAGAATTTGAATCAAATTAATATTCAAATCTTTGACAGCATTTGGATATCCAATAGAAATAATTGATCGTGAGCGGGCCAATAAAAACCCTTGTATTTGAACCGGAAAAAAGCCCGGTCTCTGGAGAGCTATTCAATCGATCCTCGTGCGTCCTTTACTGTGACGTTGTATTTAGTGTTTTAATGTCAAAGAACTTTGGCGTTATGGACGCTGAATTAATTAAAAATTCAGAAGAAATACCGGATGATGAGTGCCCATGGCCGCACCTGGGAGTTGTTCAAACAGAGGAAGGAAAGGAGACAGCGTGTAAATGTAATGCAAACTTTGTTTGCCATCTGCAGTGATTTCGGCTTACAATACTTCAGCCTCTAATCTCAAAAAGCACATTATGGTAAGAAGACTTATAACCATATTTATTTGATCGTTTTCGTTTTTAATGTTGGGTAGACCTCACGATAATTTGCCTGAAAACATCACTTGAAACATGTAGGTACGTGACAAAATGACGTAATACGCACGAGCGCTTTGTTCCCACGGCTGTGTTCCCAGCAGGTATTCAGCGCCAGACGCGTTGTTGATTTAGGAAATCTGTCATATCTTTGCTTTGTGAATACCTCTAAAGCCCATATACTAGTGACATAAATTACTTCCTCACGTTGATTATCACGTTCGAATTTCCAAGATTGCTGTCGTAAGAAGAAAGTTATAAGCGAAGCAAAATTTCTCTCGTGTTTGGCATTGAAATCCTCTATGAAGGCGAGTATTTTTTTGTTTCAAACCAAATACTTTTGATAGAATATACATTTAACTTGAATAAGGTGAAGTTTGGGATTGATTGTAACATTCGCATGTGCTTTTTTAAGATCCGCAAGTGACGTTGTTGTCAAAAGCAGAATCGCCCATTCAATCATATTGGCTTCCAAAACTTCTCAGTTTTCATCAATCCGTGCATTATTTTTTAAAGTAATCATACAGAACGAAGGATTAGACTCTCTAGATTACATTATTGGCATAATTTTGTCAAACATATAAATAAATACATGCATGCAACATGCATGCATTTATTGAATTATTATTAATGATAAATAACATAATCATCAATTAATGTATTAATAATATCTGACCATTTAAAATGCTCGCCAGCATTATTAGTCAATTAAGAAATATTAAAGAAACAATGAAATGTTTCTTTAATATATAAAAATATAGCTTTTATTTGAGAGGGCTTTGATTTCATATGGAGGATATGCGTGGATTGATGCTCTCGGTTTCATTAATTAGTGGTTAATCAAAAATAATAACATTTATATATATATCTTTTAAAAAGATGCCATCTTAATCTTGGGCTTTTAATTACATACAATGTGGTGTTTGAATTATGCAAATAGACCAAGAAATGAGAAAGTTATGATATTTTAAAGTGTTTGGTCAAGCGGAAGTTTTTCATAGTTTTATAGTTTTAATTGGGTACAAAAATGCCCCCTAATTTTCGAGTTAAAAAATTCCATAACTTTCCTAATAATTATCCGATTTTAATAATTTAAAAACCATGTTAAAGTTCTTTTTATTATCTATCATATGGTTATAATTATATATGTATTTATATTTTTTGTCACATACCTAAAACATGAGCTTCAGTTACCTAGGTGACGAGCACGTAGACCGTAAAAAAAGATTTAACATTGTAAAATGGCGCTCAAAGTTAAATTTCATGTCATTGTCAACATTGTATTATTCATATTGAATCAGTGTTTTAAGCTTATAATAATAAACAGTCTAATAAGGACTCTTTTATCAAATTCGTCTGTTGCCGCGTCCCACTGGCGTAGCAGTGTAACTGCACTGACAGCCTGTCTAAATTACACATATGTCAGTGCTAAATCATAAATGCTGATAACTTTTGAAATATTAGTAGTGTACTTTTTGAAAGCTTTCTTGTCCAATAATATTTTAACCCTTTTCCCGCCATTGACGAGTTATCTTGTCAATTAAGAAAAAAAAACATTTGCATAAAACGTGTTTCTGAAGAATTTATGTTAATGTGCAATACCGCGATTGTCCACTAGATAGCGGACTTAACCAATTTATGGATAAACTGAAGCCAAAACGTTATTTACTAATTTTATGTTTGATATTCGTTCTGAATCTGATCTCTAACTAAATTCCTTCTCAAAAATGCAAGTGTTTCAGCTTTTTGCTAAAAAAAAATTTGTATTTGTAAAGAAAAACACCAATATTTAAGAGTTTATAAGCAGGGAAAAAAATAGGATGGAACGGTTTTTCACTTTTTTTATTGTTTGTTTGAAAGTAGAGGGTCTGTTCTTTCATTTGATATATATATTTTTAGAAGAAAAATTTCCTGGAAGGCATTTTGTAAAACTTTTGTGAAAATCATAAAAAATGCTGGCGGGCAACTTTTCGAAAAATGGCTGGCGGGGAATGAGTTAATGTAAAAAAATCTGTTTTTAAATAAAATAACCCAACAAGCTTATTTATGTTGTATCACAATTCATTAATAATAATAATAACATTAGACCATTTTTATAACTTGATAAAAATTATATGAAGAAACAATATGAAATAATATAGCTGCTGTTAAAATCATTTAACATGCTTTAAACAGACAAAATTCCTGTACTATGTGTTTATTCGTATAAAACACAAATTGCCTGTTTTTAATCCATTCATATCTCTGATTTCATTCAATGGATTTAATGTTTATTCAATAAATATCACCGGCTAAAAAAAGTAATTTGTACTTGAGTAGTTTTTAAGAGGGGTACTTTGTACTTTTACTTAAGTACATTTTTAACACCAGTACTTTTACTTGTAATTGAGTATTTTTTTAGCAACTTCTTGTACTTGTACTTGAGTACAAATTTTCAGTACTCTTTCCACCTCTGGCAAATACTCACTTTTATTTTGTAATCGATTCATCTTGAGACATTGTTTTTGGCCACCACTAGTAACAGTGTTATAATAACACTATAACACTATAATAAATCAATGTAATATAGCGTAAAGCATCCTTTATGGTGAAAATGCGAGCTGGTACTGAAGTCTGACACGGAGCCAGCCCCGGTGGAAAAGGGGTATCTTAGTTTGTGAAATATTGGCGTTTGAGCAGCAATCCTGCATGTCACGGGTAAAGTTTTTCCCACCAAATCTATGGCATCATTCAAACTAATTGAAACGTCAAAATTGTCTCCATCTGAAATCGAATGTGTCTGAATGGACTTCATTTCTCTTCTTTATTCTCTCTTCAACTCTGGATGTGTTCAGCTGTCTGTAGCTGTTTGTCTCCAGATCTCAGCTGTGCACACATCTCTGCTGATGTTAGCCGTAGCGATCAACATAAACTCCCTTCATCCATAAACACACACGCGGCGCTGTTTGAGCAGATGTATACACACTCGCTGGTGTAAACCGGCTGCATCCTAACACACACATCATAGCAGCCCTGCATACAGATGTGCTTAGGTCTCAAACTCCAGCCTGGATGTTGCTGTGTGGTTGCTAAGGGTCTTTTTATCACAATGCTGTGAATGGATTGCTTTGCAGTTGGGAAGATGTTCTGAAATGTAGGTAGATGGTACAATATTGGGGGTTTTACAGGAATGGTAGGTGGTGGAAAGCAATACTGTAGCGCTTTCCCCTCGGGCTGTGAGTCTGTTACCGTTTCCACCTGTTGAAAGAATCACAGCCAACAGTTTCAAACGACAGGTGCTTCACTTTCTGCTTGCTTCTCCCACATTCGCCTGTGGCTATATCCTCTGAAAGCCATCTCTGAACATTCTGCTCTACAGCCAGAAGATTATCAAGGATACAGTGGAGCTTATTCATAATAAACATTGATGTTGTTGATGCTGTTGTTTAAGAGGTCTAAATGGAATTAAGGTGCTTCATGGTGCCACAGAAGAACCATTTTTGGTTGAACTTTTCCATAATAAACCTGTAACATCTGAATGTTTTACAAAAGGTTATTGGTAGCAAAAGATACTTTAGATCACATGTGTCAAATACAATCAGGCCCGATGCGCATTTCTTTCGGCCCCCTCAATGATATAAGTTTATAATTAATCTTGGCCCGCTTCTATTCGGAATGTGCAGCATTGCACTACACGTCCCAGCAATCACTGCTGGCGAAACATTTGATCTCCGCATCTGGCACGAGACAGCTGTAGTCCAGCGCACTGTCAGGATTCCAGCATTAGTGAGATTAGAAACAGTTTGAGCGGCATCACTATTCCTTTTATCTAAAATGTGTTAGCTCGCTAGTGGCCAGTCAGACAGAAAAAGGCAGGGCGTTCATGTCAGATGCGAGTTTGTATTAGTCTACTTAATTCCAATTTAAACAAAAACAGAAGATATTGGGACAGTTTCCCGGACAGGGATAAGACTAGTCCTAGACTAAAATACATGTAAGAGGTGTCCAAACTGAAAACAACTTGCACTGGCATATCTTAAAATACACCAGTGCTCTTTATTTTGCCTCAAAATGCACACAAGTAATGTTTTTAGTAGGGCATGTTTGTTAAAACTAGTTATATTTTCTAATTAAACCTGGATTAAACTAATCCCTGTTTGGGAAACCTTATGTTATATTTATTTCATTATGGCTTATTCAATCTTGAAGATGTTGAAAAAATAAACAAAAATCAGAATTTGACAGGCGAACATTTCGGGAGGTGAATTTGGCAGATGACCGGCAGTGGAGGCCATTGACTTCTCTTACGAGGGGCGCAAATTCAATGTGTCCGTAGTGTCATGTGTGGTGCTCGTCATGTCAAAAGATGTGTTTGTTGCTTTATGTAAACCATGTGCATCATGCTTCATGTCAAAATAAGCAAAAGGGTTTATGATGATAAAGTCTCTCACGTTCACAAAATACTCAGAAGACACTCACTTAACACTAAACTCTGATTACACATGAGATTTGTATTACACAAGTATTTGGCAAACGCAAGCATCTCTTTTATTATAAACCCCTTCAGAGCGTCTGTAGCAGACACTTATTTTGTCATGACGCTAGATGCACATAGGCTCACGTGATGCGCCAAACACATATTTTGACATGACGAGTCACACACGATGGGCTAAATACATGTTGTGATGAGCTTCGCATTGAAAAATAAGTCAAAGGCCGCCATTGATGTCCGGCATGTTTATCATTAATTGCCACAATGAGACGCATGCAGGTATAAATAGGCTACTCAGACAACTTGGAAAATGGAAAATGAAAACGATCTGTAACATCAGGTGTAAAAACATCTGTCACATTTTTACCAAAAGAGAAAAGACTGAAAAATCAGTAATGTCAATATATTTAAATAACAATGAAATCATTTTGACATAAAAGCCGTTTTAGAGAGATAATTATAATTATTTGGTAATGCAGAACAAACCTAATCTGTAGCATTTTCTTTTCTTAGCTAACTGACTGTACTCATTAGTGTTCAAAATGTTTATTTGCAAAGACAAGTTAATTACTGGGTTTTTTTATAACTGTGTTCATGTTTATTTTAATTCATGTAGGTAAATTCACTTCTTTACCTATGAGCAGTTTGTGGCCTAGTTGTTTTTTAGTTTGTATGGTTAATGTCAGCATGATAAAGTTTGGCCCACATAAGAGGACATTTTTTTCGATCCAGCCCTCAGCCTAAATGGTTTTGACACCCCTGCCTTAGATTATAAAAAGTTATAATAATTCTTCAAAGAACCTTTGACTGAATGGTTCTTTGAGAAACCAAAATCGGTTCTTCTGTAACAATGCAGTGAAGAAGTTTTTAAGCACCTTTATTTTTAAAAATGTAGGTCATTTCTACTACAGCTGAATGTTTGTGGGGAATATTATTATATAGTTTATATCCCATAATAATTTCCCAGCTGACAGCATGAGGACACAGCTTAGCCTGGGTTAATGGAAGCAGCACTGCTTTTATAGCGGACAACAAACTTCTTGTTTCCATCATTAGTGGTGTTTAGTGTCGCTGTTAGTTATATACTGTACTGTAAAGCTGCTTTGCTACAAATACAAAATCTTAAAAAGTAGGCCTACTGTAGAAATACATTTGAATTGAAAAAAAAACCTAATCGATTTTTTAAAGCTCACACAACACACGCAGTTTCTGCTTATCTTATGTAAATCGTGAATACCTATAGAGTAGTAAAAGTCTAAGAGTCTTTAGTTTTATCAAATTTATAAAAGACATATCAGCTCTAGCAATTCTTTCCAAATAAATCCAACCCCCTCGAGGTGTACGGGCAGAGCGAGTCATGAGCAAGCAACACACAAAACATTATCCCACGATCTCTGGATAACTTATGATTCACTACATGTTCGTGTTGTTTACATGATATGCACTAACGTGCCGATTTCCAACATAGCACAGACATTTGATGCAGTTTTACTCACCACCTGCGACTCATGACCTGGGGTGCGTTTCCCTAAAGCATCGTTAGCCAACTACTGTCGTAAGTTTCGTCGTTACTGACAAAGTTCAATGATTTGGTGTTTCCCAAAACCATTGTTCAAACGAACATTCGCAAGCTGCATCGCAAACTTGTGTGGTTTGAATGACAGCTCTTCATCTGTCGTTAGAAGCATCGTTTCTTGTTATTATAATATGTAGACTTACGTTGATCATGCTTTTGAACAAAATAAGCAAAAAACAGATAGTATATTCTATATCCATCATTCTAAATTATATAAAATTTTAATTTTACGTCTTTAAGTTGTAAACAGAATTAAAGCGCTGCATTTGAAAACTGTGCATGTGCACAGTCACACCCTGGGGAATCCCTGGGAGGAGTGATGTAAGAGGGAACTTGCGCATGAATTAAATATCTTGAAAATAAAGAAGACATAACTAAATCAGTCTTCCGATGCTTATTTACAGCAATAATCTGACATTAAATCGATTTGCACAGCTTAATTAGTACTTCACCTCCCACCCCAGATAGCAAAAAATATCCGCAGGACTTCTTTTTGCCACCAGCCCTAAGCTGTCGGCTATAGGTGCGTCCCGCTGGCGGGGATGAAACGTTTGCCGCCGAATACGTCACTCCCCTTTCTTGCGATTTGCCCCCGGCATGCAGCCGGCGGACCGACTGCTTAATTTATGCAAAAGCGGCTGCCGCCTAGCCTGGTTAGCCAGACCTACATCAAGATGTAAGGTCTGGCAACTCTTCACACAAACGGCTCAATGCAAGGGGCGGGATATAAGGTTGTCCCTCAAAATGCCTCTGCACGCAATAGGATAGCGCTATGACCAATCAGAGCAACGAAGAAGGTGACGTAGTTACCGTAACCAGTCGGCAAAACTCCAAAAACACATCTTTCTTGCTTAAAAAGGACTTCAGTAGGGTTATTTGCTCTTCTCTCAAAGAAAAACATAAGTCTAAGTCCTCCAGAGTCGCGGCCAAAGCTGCTTCAAAAGAAAGCTGTTCGCCAGCAGCAGCAGCCATTCTTTGTTTTCAAGTAGGAACCGTTGCAGCTCTGTCGTCATCATGTTAAGCCCGCCCCACAGACGCTACACACGATGTGATTGGCCTGACCAAATTTTGGTTTTTGGAGCTGTTAAGTGTATTGTGAGTGCCTAGACTAAACCCTGGCAGCAAATATATTTTGCGGCCGCTAGGGTGCGTCTAGATTTCTAGGCTAGCTGCCGCCGGCAGTCCGCCGTCAGACCTGTTTGCGATTACGCCCTTATGACGCTTACTGCCTCCAGAGCACCGCTGGTGGTCCGCCGACTCATTGCTATCTGGGACGTGACATCATCAACTATGTTGTTAAACCAACATGGTTCAAACGACGAACGTGCGACAAAGTTACTATGCTTTCGGGAAACAGTCGTGACAAGGGAGTTTGTCTCTCCAGCTATGCATTGTACTATGTTGGTTCAGCAGCGAGTTACGTTGTTGAACGCACATCTGGTTGGGACCGCCCCATTTCACTGCATCCAGCGTTAAACAAACACACATGCGCAACTCATCTGCTACACCGGCTAAACAAACTATATCAATTGTTTCCACAATGCTGGGTGAAGCTGAACAAGCTTAATTTTGCCTCACAAACAACAGCACACTTCTTCTGTGACATTAATTTCGTGTCAGCTCTTGGTTGGTGTGTGCGTGCGTTATTCCGGTTAAATTGCCCATATAAGGACTTCCACTCCACTTACTAGCCCATAAAAGAAATAAAGCAAGATTGTTACTTGTGAATCTTTCATCTTTCATTTTGTACGAACCCTGGTGAAGTCATTCGGCACAGACATACTCTTTACGCACAGAAACAGCCTTTCAGCAGTGTGATTTCAGCTTCACTGAAAATACCCAAATTCTTGACTATTTTCACATTATGGGTAAGTATTTGTAATTATAGGTCATTATGGGTAAGTTCTTTCCTGGAAGTAAAAGCTGCTGTTCCTAAGAAAACATAAAATATAGCAAGCAGTAATTTTCCTTCAAGCATTGCAATTAACACAACTGAGTTAATGTCTCTACAATATTAAACTATGAAATTTTATATCAATAGTTAAAGTTAAATAAAACAAACAAATGTACATTTACTCTGCTGGCTAATTGGTTTTAATGTACAGATCTTTTCATTTACTGAACATATTCATACAAAACACGCAGAAAAGGCAAACCCACAATAATGTTAAAAGACCAAAAAAGACTAACAGCTACAAAGCAAAAAACTGCAAAAAAAAAAAAAAAAAAAACTACGAAAAACAACAACTCAGAGTGCTTTTGAACAACAAGGTAAAACGCTACTTTAAAGGAATAGTTATAATTGCATTATAGTATATAATGGCATTGGATAGTGCCCCATTTTTAAAGCTCCAACCATCAAAAACAAATCCAACAAATCAATTATTTTAACCCATTGATGGAGTAAATATAAACCTTTTCTGTGACAATTCAACCAAGTGGCTGGATTCATCTCTTTTTGAGCCAACGTTGGGTTGAAAATAACCCAGCATTTTTAAAATTCATTACCAAGGGCTACTTTTCATTTGGGGTGAACCATTAATTTAAAAGTCTTCTTCTAATGTATCTTTACTTTACTTACTTTTTTACTTAGCTGACGCTTTTATCCAAAGCGACTTACAATTGCTATATATGTCAGAGGTCGCACGCCTCTGGAGCAACTAGGGTTAAGTGTCTTGCTCAGGGACACAATGGTGTATCACAGTGGATTTGAACCCAGGTCTTTCACACCAAAGGCGTGTGTGACGTTAAAAATCACAAAATGATGTGACGTTAACGTGACGTTATCTATTTTTTGTCCAAATGGTTCAATTGAATGTAAAAGGGTTAAAATAAAAAAAAATGTGGATTTATTTTTTGCATTTATAGTGCAATGTCTGGTTTTCTTTCATTTTGAAAGAATATTTGGGGGAAAATTGCAAAAATGTCAATGTAGTGTAACCAGTCTGTGTCAATTGGTGTAACTAATATTTTTTTGAATGAAAATATAAATATATTTATAAAAAATGTGGAGTAAAATATAATCATCTAGTTTAGTGTAATATGATTTACATACATTTTTACATCATTTGTCAAAAATTATTTAGAAAACACAGCTGTTTTCAGCATATGTCAGGACAAATATTACACAAACGCATTAAAATGTACATAAAAAATAACTATTAAATTATATTTTTAAATGATTTTTCTTTGATTACGCTTACCTGCCTTCAAGGTGGATAAAATGTTTAATATTTCTCATTCTTTGGTGCAATTGGCGGTTACACCATTTGACATTTTCAGTCTTAACTTTTATAAAAAATGGTGCAAATGTAATTTTTTATTGCATCGAAACAATGTAAATACACTATGTGCATTGAAATAAACCTGATGCATGCTTTTAAAGCAACACTATGTAGTTTTTTTACCTTTAAATAATGTCTCTAAAATTATTTCAGTGATAGAACAACTTTTAACTGGACAAATTGTACTGTTGCTGCAACCTGAGCAGCCTCCTAGCTGCTACAAGCACACTCTGAAAGTGGCGGTGGAGGGTAGGAAACACAGCCCCGCCTCTCCCCCTGCCTGCAGAAGAGTGTCTGATACCAGGCATTGAGCTGTAAGTCATTTTTAAAATGGAAACTACATAGTGTTGCTTTAAAACAAGTTTTTTAAAAAGGTTTTTAATTTCTCATCTTGCCAAACCGTTTTTGTCACAACCCCCAATAACTGATCACAGGCAAACACCACAGACACTCTCACATTCGCTCTTACTCACTGATTTCTTACTGCCTAAATTTTTTTTTTAGGACCTGATATCTCCTTCATCCCACTAGCTTCCCACCATCGTTCCTTATGTAATACAGTAACTGTCCATCACTATTTCAGTTTGAGAGCCTCTATCCTCACTTTATCTTGTTCAAATAATTTCTCATCCTCCACAAAGCAAATTGTTCTGTGTGTTCCTGCAGGGCCTAAACAGGACATGATCTATGACTTCTGGCGCATGGTTTGGCAAGAGAACTGCTACAGCATCGTCATGATCACCAAACTGGTGGAGGTGGGGAGAGTGAGTAAAATAACTCTACATTTGCCCTGAGGTCGCCCGCCCCCACCGTCTGCCCACTGATAGACGCAATCCATTGCTGAACACTGAACGATGTGTTCAAAGCTGAGCGTTATTGAAGATCAACTTTACCAGGGCAAGCCATTAGCCAGAGCACATTCCTTCTGATCAATGATATTTAATCTGTCAAGCCCGTCTCCATTTTAACTTGGTAAAACTTGGATTACTGGTACAGCTCAAAGCAAATATGAACAGAAAGTAAACAAAATAGAGCATGAAACTTCATTTGTAGGTAAAAATACAGAACGTTTTCTACACAATGTTGATAAATGAGGCCCCTGGTGCCAAACTCTAATCAGCTAATTAACTCAAAACACCTGCAAAGGCCTTTAAATGAGCTCTCAGTCTAGTTCTGTAGGCTTCACAATCATTGGGAAGACTGCTGATTTGACAGTTGTCCAAAAGACGATCATTAACACCTTGCACAAGGAGGGCAAGACACAAAAGGTCATTGCAAAAGATGCTGGCTGTCCACAGAGCTCTGTCTCCAAGCACATTAATAGAGAGGCGAAGGGAAGGAAAAGATGTGGTAGAAAAAAGTGTACAAGCAATAGAGATAACGCACTCTGGAGAGGACTGTGAAACAAAACCCATTCAAAAATGTGGGGGAGATTTACAAAGAGTGGACTGCAGCTGGAGTGCTTCAAGATCCACTACGCACAGACATATGCAAGACCTGGTTTCAGCTGACGCATTCCTCGTGTCAAGCCACTCCTGAACAACAGACAGCGTCAGAAGCATATCACTTCTGGACTGCTGCTGAGGGGTCCAAAATTATGTTCTCTGATAAAAGTAAATTTAGCATTTCCTTTGGAAATCAGGGTCCCAGAGGAGAGGCACACAAAGTTTCCAAAATCAATTATGTGTATATAATGAATGAATATAATATACAAGTTTTACTTTTTGAATGGAATTAGTGAAATAATTCAACTTTTTGATAATATCTAATTATATGACCAGCACCTGTATATTATATATACTAAATGGTAAATATTACAAACTTTGTGAGGGTACCAAAGGTACTGTCCCAGTGACAGCGTTTCTGTCAAGTACTAATCAAATATGTGGTACTTGATTGGTATTGTAGCTATTGTGTGTGTGTGTTTGTGTATTTCAGATGAAGTGCTGTAAATACTGGCCTGATGACAGTGAGCTATACGGAGACATAAAAATCACGTTATTGAAAACTGAAACATTGGCAGAATACACAGTGCGCACCTTTGCCATGGAAAGGGTAAATGCATTCCAGATATAAAAAAGTAAAGTAAACCAGACAATAGTGCTTTTGTGTGTAATGAAGGAAACATTTTCTACAAAATAAAGAGTTTGTACAGTAAATGTGTTTGTTTGAATTACATCAGCGAGGTTACCCAGCCAAGCACGAAGTCTGCCAGTTTCACTTTACATCGTGGCCGGAGCACGGCGTCCCATTTCACGCCACAGGACTGCTGGGCTTCCTACGACGGGTCAAAGCGTCCACACCCCCTGACGCCGGGCCGGTGGTGGTTCACTGCAGGTAATGACACTTTACTTACTGTATGCATCATCCTCATGTTTGACTCCTCAAGGAAAATATTTCAATCATCATTAACACGGCGGCTTGATGAAAAGACAATGTGTTGACACGCAGTTTACAGAGTCTAATACTGACACAGAGACAGATGCGATTTCCCAAGACACCCATTTCAGTGACATCTGTCAGGTGGTAGTGACATTTTTATACTGTATTTCAAGAAAATTGCTTACAGCTATTTTAAAGGCGAAGTGGATTTTTTTCAGACAGCTTTCCTCTCACATCTGCCACACTACACTTTTCATCCATTGACTTCCATTCATACACATGTGAATTCGTCGGACCAGAAACGCAAGCTCGTGTGAAGAATTTGGTATTTTAAGATGTCTTTGAAATGTCCATAAAAATGTCCACTCTCTGATTTTTTCACAAATCACACCCTGGTAATACAATCAGAAATGTGTGAGCCACAGGCAGTACTCGAATTGAATCAGGTCTTATGGGGGGTCCCCACCATGCAACATGACATAGCAAAATTATATATAAAAAATAATGCTCCGACATCACATTTTGTAAACTGTTGTTTTTTTATTAAAGAACTACACAGATGCAGATGTCATTGGTTAATGTACACTATACTTTGATCCATAGCTGCAGGATTGGAAAAAAATGAAAAATTTGCTGAATGACGGAGCGGAGCAGAAGACCGCTGATGTTTTCATATGAGATAGGACTGACAATAATTATGAAATTATTAAAGAAAAAGTAAACCTAAATGCATCTAATTTATGTTGGTAATGTGGTATTTATGTGGTATTTTACTCTCTTTTTTTTAAGTTAAAATGAAAGGCAGGATAAACATTTTGTAAATGATTCATCATAACATTTTAAATCCACAATGTTAAGAACATCACACAAAGAAACAAAAAAGCATTTTTGATAAGTAAACCTAAAAAACAAACAAAAACAAATGTGATCCTGCCTGGGAATTCCCGGCAAAATTCAGCAATCTTATTTAATTTTGAGATTTAGGGTGTCAAAGTATTTATGATAAACCGACAAATTACATATAATTTGTGATTGTTGCTGTAAATGATAAAAACTAAACTTTATATACAATTCCTTAGACGTTAATTTATAACAAGGAAAATACTGAAATTAATGATTTTATAGATTTAGACTACGCCTGATTATTTTTCACGGAAATACCTGCTTGATTACTTTGACTTTGATCATCTATTTGAGTTTGTCAGAATTATCTGTACTAAAATAAAAATATCTTTAAGTATAATTTTGACATCTTATAGGGGGTCCCTAATGCCTTATGGGGGGTCCCGGATCCCCCCAGCCCCCCCCTCAATTCAAGCACTGGCCACAGGTCAGAGGACTCCGAATCATTTGGTGATTGGATCAAAGAAACCACATACTGCATGGAGAAAGTAGAAATGCTTGCCACCACGTCAACTTTTTAGTGAAAGCAGTGGATGATCGCCTGTTAACTATTAAAATAAATGAGATTAAAAATGAATTAAAGCAACAATCTTGCATTTCTTTAAAATCTATCCATCTTCCTTGAATAATTTAGCTGAATTGAGAGAGGTTTTGACATTCATGGAGATTTTTACTTAAAATATATCCTTAATTCTGGGAATAGTGATGAAATCTAATTGTTCTTAGACTTTTAAATTTTACACTAAGAGGCTTTGTGAATGCCGTCTCAGGTCCACATTTAATAAGCTGATCAGAGGTACTGTAGATCACTTATGACTTTGCCTAGATATTAAAGCTTTATTAAATATGTTAAAAATGTGCCATTCCTGGAATTCTTTATCTTTTTTACCCATGCGATATAACAATATTTTTAAAATATTTAAAAATTATGTTGACCTCAACTGACAGTATAGTCCATTTAAAACAGATTTTAATGTTATGTAGCATGTGTGGAACAAAGTGAACCTGTTTTTCTTTTTGCAGACTTGTCATAGTCCAACATCTCAAAGGCTATGTTCAGAATAGTATACTGCTCTTACTGTTTCTGCGGTATAGGTTGTAAACAGTGAACAGTAGGCTAATTTTATGTTTGTATAAGAGTATCCAAACCAAACATTCAATCCCATAATGCAGTGCACTCACATTTTTATGCAACTATTAGTATTATAAACCAAATTAAAATCAAATCAGTTTCTCGGCCAAGCCTTTGTGGGCCCCTTAGCAGAAGTCAATCCTTGATTTATTTTAGAAATGTGTCATGATTTAAAATTGCTGTTTAAAATGTTTCCCATCGAGTTACTGTTTTAAAAGTTTCATTTAATTTATATTTAGCTATTTCATTTTTTTAAAGGTGCAGTGTGTCGATTTTTAACAGCATCCAGTGCTAAGACTGTAATTGCAACCAATGGCTCAGTCCACAGCTCATCATTCCCTTTCGAAACACATACTGAAGCTATGGTAGCCGCCAAAGGACAAACATATCAACATATAATATAATATATATAATATATAATAATAATATATAAACATATTATTTAGACCGAAGCTAAGAATTTCTGTGCGTTTGCTGTAAATTATAAAGAGAAAAACACTTTATGGTGGTTCACCGGTCCAAGGACGTATCTTTGCTCCCTCACAGTTCTTACTCTAAAGAAAGGTGTTACTGTCGAATAAAAACAAGTTGAAGTTGAACAAAGAAGCTCCAGACATTGCATACAGGTTCATACAGCGATACTCAATACATATGTAAATCAGTACTAAAGACTCTTTTGCCCACTAGTGTTTTAAAAAGTTAACATAGTTTGTTATGATGTAATGTGTTCTTCAAAGTATCTTGCTTGCATAGTGTTTTCCAATTTACTAATAAAGATAATTTATTAGTAGGCCTTTGCTGCTATGAATCCTACTCACATTACACTTCTTAATGTTTTACCAGTTGACAGCCTCATATCATCAGTATTATGCTCCGTATCAACTGTGCTTTAAAATTTGAAGTGAAAGCTGTACCAAAGTCTTTTTAGGGAAGTGGCGCCATGTTTGCAACATATTTCTGATCAACAAATAAACCTGTCATCAGCTGTAACCATAATGTTTGTTTCTTATGCGCTAACCTTTTTTAGGTTGTCTCAGATATTCGCATGCGCAAAGGTTGGCAAGTGCCTCACAGGAGTAGAGCCTTTCCCAAAAGAATCATCAGTCTTTATCGATTGATGATAGATTTTTTTTAAATGAAAAAAAATCATTTGAACACCTACTATACTTTATAAACTAATCTCTCGCTCTGTCCGTCTGTCTGCAGTATGGGCGCTGGCCGCACGGGCTGTTACATCGTACTGGACGTGATGTTGGACATGGCGGAGTGTGAGGGTGTGGTGGACATTTATAACTGTGTGAAGACGCTTTGCTCACGACGTATAAACATGATCCAGACTGAGGTGAGACTCCTGTTTAAACTGTCATGAAAATTCACTTAAGCTGTACAGTAAAACGAAGGGCTGGTGACTTGCGTTAGTCTACAAGAATAACCTGCAGAAGCTAACAACATTAGTCATTAACATGCGGTTTTAATCCAATCTTACACCTGTCATTTATAAACGTGGACATTATTCTCCCTAATGAACAGCATTCATTCATAATTCATATTTTGTGCCTGGCTTTAACATCTATATATATTCTATTCAATAACAAGAACAAAGCACCTCGAAGGTTTCTTAGTAAAAAGATATTCAGAATCATTTAAATAGGGATATTTTTTATTTCTCTTTTGAAATTCGTTCGCATTCGTAACTCATGATGGATTAATGAACTGCACAAACGATCAAAGTGAATGTGTTTCTATTCTAGTAACTCCTCAAGGGGTCCAGCGGGGAACAACAAAGAAGAAACTATAACCTAATGTATAATCACTGTTCGCTTAATACCGCAAGAGCGTTTAAAACGTGCTTGGAATTTAATGATATAATGCATGAGATCTCTTGTGTCTTTGCTATACACTGACGCTTATAAGATGTGAATAGACATTAAAAAGCTGAAGGCCAATCCATTAGGCTTACTCTAAGACAATGAGACGAAACAATGTGATAATTTGTAAGCAATTAGGGCCTACAATGTTTCCCTGGTGAATGATAAAGGGATACAATCCAATAGACTTGAATGAAGGACATGGGCCATATATAAAGATCAGAAGACCATACACACTTAAATGGCACCTTTTCATTTGTCCTAGTAAAAAGCCACACTATTTAGCACATCCTTTTAACATCTACAAACATCAGATCAACATGAGACACTTATAATAATAATAGTTCGCAAAAACGTACTTTGTTGACCTCATAGCGGGTGATACAGTATGTCACAGATAAAACATGAAGATGATGAATAGGACATGTGGATTTGCATTGTTAAACAATATACATCTATTATCACTTAGGGTGTACTCACTTTTCTTGCCAGCGATTTTGACATTAATGCTGTATGTTAAGTTATTTTCAGAGGACACTTTTTAGTTTTGGCTCAATTTTTCAAAAAATATTTGAGTTTGATTAATAAAGCAATGGACCCCAAGAAGCAGTGCATTTTATAACAGCTAAGGGGCGTGGTTAGGCACGACGCGATATAACCCTGTTATAAAATGCACTGGTAACCCAACGCTTCGAGGGGTTTATTGCGTTTATAAAATGGTTACTTCATATGCATAACGTTAGCGGGATTTTATAAAATAAAACACAAATAAGTTGTAATTATATTAGTACAAATATTACTCTTCCGCCAAACAAAGTAGTTCCTTAGAATCAAGTGTGACTGAAACAGAGCGCTGATTTTAGTCTTTCATTTCCTTATGATTTCAGTCTTTGACGTGACCTTATTCAATCAATATTAAAGATATGAACAAAAATACATTAGACACACGATTTTTGATAAGACAGGCACATTTATTTTATTGGCAGCCAGCAATTATTCGTGTGTATGCTATTTAAAACAACGGTAAGAATTACGCTAACGTTAGTGGTTTTCATATCGTAAGTGATGAGGGGTGAGTTGTAACACAGCGTTATCATTAACCCCGCTGGGTCAAAATATTTTCAAGCCCACCAAAAAAGTTGCCAAAAGCTGCAGACATATTTCAAAACAATGCTATGTTTTAGTCAACAAGACACTGATTAAAATGACACGAAATTGGATTTGGTATCTCACACCCACCTTAGAAACCAAAAAAAAAAAAAAACATGATGAAAAAATGACATGCCACCAAAACACTCGTTCATCAATAACTCTGGAAAACATTATACATTTCCAATAATTTGCTGGAGATCGTCTTTTGGCAGCGTGAAAAAAATACCGGAAACAAAACGCTCAACCTTGTGCAACAATAAACAGTCCGTGTTACAACTAACCCTGCATTAGTTTTTTTTGACCCGCGCACCCCTCCTCTAAAATATATCCAGATTTCATTTCTATAGTATTGTCTCTTGAGAAGATGTGAGGGGTGTACTTACTTTTGTGAGATACTGTATATATGCAAAGAGTCTTTCACGACTTTATAAATATTTAACAGTGTGGACAAAAAATGTAAGCACTGCTTTGTAACTGTATGATGAAATGCTTACTGATGGGGTGTAATTAACATCCGTCACTTGACAGATGCAAGTGCTTTTAGTACAGTGGCAGGTAATTTTGCCAACCACTGTGACTGCGATTTGTAAGACATTTCAGATTGACATTAGACAAAAAAGTCTTTGCTCAAATGCAAGGATGTGAATCTTAATTATGTTTTGAAGAACAGACTAATGAAAAAAGCTGATGATGTGTGTTGATGCTGCTGCTCACACAAAGCTCTGCAAATAATGTCAACTATATTTGTGACCCATGAGTTGGAATGAGCACATTTTCAAAAATGAATTATTTATATTAATATACTTCAAACGATGCATTAATTGTTGGAATCTGACAAAAAATTACAGAGCAAGTCAGCAAAGTAAATTTTGAAAAAAATTAGACGATGCTCTTTCCGACTCATCTTGCCAGCTTGGGTCACATATGAAGAGGACAAATGCAAAACCCTCTGAGTACATGCACAAATCTCCTAACGGTAAAAGGCTCAAAATTCAGTCAATATCGTAATGTTGCGGTAAACCTCAAAAATACTCTTTGATGTATGCATGCCATTGTTCATCCAAGTCTTCTTCTGTGCAACTTAGGGTGTTTTAAATGAGATTTAAAGTGAATTAAGAGCCAATGTATGATAACCCATACTGGGAATGTGGCCTATTTAGCCCATCTAGTGTGCAGTGAACACACACAGTCGTCTCACTCTCTAACCATAGGGCCACAACATATTTCCTTGTATAGTAGTCAGTGTCTGCTGATGGCCATTTGTAGATAACTTTATGTGGGAATAATATAAATTTGATTCGCTTTGACATTTCCTTTCTAGGCTGCTAAATGAGGCTAATATTATTAATTTATCTGACATTTTGTCACATCATCTTTAATCAAAGCTTTTAATGAAAGTAATTAGATAGTTTTTGACAAGGCCCGATTTCTTTAAAGCCATTTGTTGTGTTGTTATGCTGTAGTTTGACCTGACGTGACTTTGTGGATGGCTTGGTTTTTCAGGAGCAGTATGTGTTCATACACGATGCCATACTGGAAGCCTGTCTGTGCGGAGAGACTTCAATCCCTATCAGCGAGTTTTCTCTCACCTATAAGGACATGTTAAGTGTGGACTCTCAGACCAACACCTCTCAGCTCAGAGAGGAGTTTCAGGTGATTTATCTCACATATACTGTTACTACTAAATTGTGTTTTACTGACAATAGTTTAGATGTTGTAAAACCACACAGCATTCAATTTTTCTTTATTTTTAAATATTTACTTGGCATCCCTCCATTAGAAATTATAATAGATATAATGGTCCCTGTCATGTGATTAGTAACAGCATGGTGCTTTTGAAAATGTATACAAAATATTGCCAATTATTTACATATATAAGTAGTTGCTGACAAAATGCAAATGAAGATCATCAATATATATTGCATCATTGTTTTATTATATACACTTTTTAAGTAAAAAAAAAAAAATAGTTGTATCTCAGCCAAATATTGTCCTATCCTAAAATGCATGAATGGAAATCCTATTTATTTAAAATTCAAATGATGCACTTCTTCTTCTTCCTTTGTTTTTTATGCCATTCCAGCATCTATGGCTATATTCATGCCAAGAACTGGTTAATCCGTACACAAGTTTTATTCAGACAAATTGATCCAGATGATGCACAAATCTTAATTTCAACAAATTGACCCTTATGACTTATTATAAAACGGGCAGTTCTGGTTCTTCATTCTGATTGGTTGAAACGCGTTCTAAGCCGTGATAAAATACACCGGTTACCTCACGGTTCAGACCACATTACAGAAGTATCACTGCGCCATTGTTGCTGCCTACTGATTTATGAAAATAAACACCACAGTCTTAAATCATATTTTTAATTTGTCTACAATTGCACAATTAATGGCGATATCCAGATAAATGTCAATAAATATTGTTGAGTCATCTCGTCGATAAAGAGAAAACGTTGTCTGAGGATTTTATAACTCAAGTTCATACGTCCGCTATTATCCACTGGGTGGCGATCTTACCCAACTTAAACACTGACGCATTCACTGAAAACACCGTGTAGTACTGTTCATGGCTCCGTCTGAATCTGATCTCTTACTAAAGTTCTTCACAAAAATGGAATTATCTCCGCTTTTAATAAAAAAATTTGAAAGGTGATAAGAGATCAAATGAAGGTAGGATGAAACGTTTTTTTGTTTGTTTTTGTTTCAAAGCGGATGGTCTGTCCTTTCATTTGATATTTTATGTTTATTTAAAGAAGATAATTTTCTGGAAGGCATTAAACTAAAACTGGGTGGCAACTTAAAAAAAAAAAAAACGCTGACGGGGAAAGAGTTCAGCATGCTTCCAAACATATTTGATCATCACTTCAACAGTTGCACAATATAAATGTCAATATATAAATTAGATGAATGGTGATTTATAAAATAAACACCACAGTCTTAAATCATATTTTCATTGTGTCTTTGCTGTGTCTGTGTTGGTTGGGAACTGAGCTCTGTTTCAGTCACACTTGATTCTGAGGAACTACTTTGTTTGGCGGAAGAGTAATATTTGTACTAATATAATTACAACTTATTTGTGTTTTATTTTATAAAATCCTGCTAACGTTATGCATATGAAGTAACCGTTTTATAAACGCAATAAACCCCTCGAAGCGTTGGGTTACCAGTGCATTTTATAACAGCTAAGGGGGTTTAGGCACTCTGCTTCGCGTCGTGCCTAACAACGCCCCTTAGCTGTTATAAAATGCACTGGTAACCCACTGCTTCTCGGGGTTTATTGCTTTATTACACAAAAGGTAGAAAAGCTGTCGCTGGGGTGGTACCCTTTTAAAAACTACATCTTTGTACCTAAAGGGTGAATATTAGTACCTCAAAAGTACATATCTGTACCTGAATGGTACATATAAGGACCTTTTTAAATGGTTCAGTCCCAGTGACAGATTCTGTAACTTTTCCTTACAGTGTACCATTAATAACTTTCTGAACCCTTGTGGGTTGTTCAAATTCACACTTTCGGGTTGTTCGTGTACGAAAACGGCCACTAAATTCAACGGCTGTAAAGATTATCTTATTTTTTTTTTTCTGTTAATCAACCTCAGAACTTATCAAAACTACCAAATGTTTACAAAATTTCCATCATTTTAACTCTTTAATTGCCAAGTTCATAGGTGGTGTCACTGATTTGGGGAAAAACACACAAATTGACCGATTTTCAATATAAAAAGTTGATTGTGGACTGGATTTTTTTACCTTTTTCACAGTCTAGGGTATGCCAAAGATTAGTAAAAACTTTGGCTTTGTTGCATTTTTTGTTTTTGTGCAGCATCAGTTTTTATTTTTTTCTTCCTAATTATTATAAGACATGTTTTGATTGCAGAGCCATGACACCTTATTATCATGCATTCTTGATTGTTGGTTGTTTTTCCTTTTGCTAAGAGGTCAAATTTAAAATTCATTTTTACTGTTGATCACCATGTGGCACCCTTAACCCTTTGTTAGGCCTTTGCAAAAAACAGAGCTTGATTTCTGGCTTGTACAAAAAGCAAAAATGGCTTCAACAACCCATAAGGGTTAAATAAATAACATGATACAAACTGTACATACAAACAACACCTTTACAGTCACAATTATATAAATTACATTTATTTGAAATTGAAACATGATAATGCGTTCACAAAGAGAGATTATTTATAGTGATTAACTCATTATATTCCACTCTGTTCTTCATACGAGGTTATCATATGGTTTTAGAGTACATCACTAGTTTTATGTAACTCTTTAATAGCTTTTTTTTGGGGGGGCAGCTTTTCCAATGAATTTATTTGACTGTACACTGAATAAAATACAACTGTTTTTAATTGAATTTAAAACTATTTAAAGTGTCAGTCTGTAACATTTTTTCAGTTTAAAATGAACAATAATCATTGAATATGTAGAAAAAAAATGTGTTTAAAACGGTCTCCTTACCTTACCCCAATTTACAATGGTAAGCTTATAATAATGATTTATAATTTGAGGTGTCCAGACAGTTTTCCTGGGAAAAAGTTTAAAAAAACTTTATTCATCTTTGCGTGATGATGTCACGTCCGTAAACAAAGAAGAGGAGCTGGTGGCTTATTGCATGTGCTCCGGATGGGAGTGTGTAGGTTGTTTTAAAAAACATTTGCTTTGAAGTGTCTTCTAGATGGCGGCGTTTAATCTATAAAGTGTCAAAAGATGATCATCTGGGAAACGGTATGTCAGTGTCAGTTTATTACGTTCTTACATTTAGGGAATCATCTGTTAAAACAGTGAAAGCTCAAACTGCGAGCTTGTGGTAAAACAAGAGATAATTTAAGCCGGGCTTTTCAACATCTGAAAGGATTAAATACTGGAGTAGAGAAAGATTCATCTGAACCGGTAAGGCATCTGTTGAAACACTTGCGTTATCATTTAGTCAGAACAAACATGGCAAATATATTACTTTACTTCAATGTTTCCCACAGGCTTGTTGGCAAATCAGCTGGGGTGGATGGGTGAAAATAGATAACTAATATGGGTTTAGATCGGCCGTTTTTGGATGCAGATGTACTAGGATGTATAGTGACAGATCCGCTCTGATGTGTTGATCACAGACATTCGATTCATCCGCACAGAGTAGCACAACGCACGCAGAGAAAATGACTCCGCTAATAACTGCACTTTTATATTTCAATCAGAGATGGCGATAGAGAGGCCAAAGTTACAGACTGCAGATTTTAAAAAAAAATAAAAATAAGTGAAATTTTAAGACAATTAGTATGGCTAACTTAATATTTCAAGCTGAAAGAACTCAAAGCTTTGAGTTGGTTGATAAAACAGCGAGCACTGGATAATGAGCACGCTCAGTTCAAAGGTATTTAGTAAGATGCCATTTCTTCCACATCATACTCAAGGGTTGCCCTACTCTGTGATTGTTTTTGTATGCGGTTCTTACATGTAAATTTTACTAAATGCAATAGATGAGATATGAAATTTCAAATGTTATTTTTGCATTTTGACACCATAAATCAAAAGTCTTAGTTCATGTAGCTATTTGACATACAAAATCCCTATACACTTTTTAAAGTTTACTGAATGTAAAATTGTAAGTCAGAATGTTTTGAGGAATACCCATAATCACTTGATGTAATATTACCACTGCGATGTGAGCGTAATAAGAACCTAAGTGCAGTTTAATGAAACATAAAACAAGAACAAAGCAAACACAAAGCATGGCATGCCAGAGAAACTCACTTCAGCAGAACATACATTAAACAAAGCATGACAAAGACAATGGGAACATGAGTAGGGTTGCCAACTGTCCCCTATTAGCCATTATTTTTCCTGTATGCGACGTCCCGCAACTTGGCAAAACTGAATAAACTCAAAAAGCTTTGCAGCCAGTTGCTTTATTTTTTTAAGTTAACTCAACTTTTTATTTTTTTACAGTGTACTTTTATTTGTCTGTTATGCTTTTTGTTTTTTTGTGAATAATCGGGTCGTTTTAGGGCAGGGCTGGGGTCAGATGCTCCAGAATACCTTTTACACTACATTTGGATGCACAAGGCAAACCAATGAATTTAATGAAGTACAATGCACATTGAAAAGGGGTCTTCAAAAAAAGTGATGCTGATGGGTGCGACTAAATGAGTTGTGAGTGTAAAGGCATTGCTTTAATGGAATCAAGGAGAATACTTTTTTTTTTACCTATAAAAAAAGACCAGTGTGTCATAAACCTATCACTGACCTTAAGTCCAGAGGGCTTTCACAATACATCACGTCTCAAAGCAGCATTACAGAACTTTATTACATTTTAAAGCACAAGCATTGCTTTAGTCAGGCTGATGTACTGCAGGAGAATTGGAATCGATCCAATTTTACATCAAAAATATGATCAAACTGATCAGTTGAATTAAAATGAATAACTTTTCTTTGTGTAAATTAGCTTGACTGACTTAAAATGAGTGCATGTAGCTGTTTCTTTAAAAAAAAAAAAAAACTTGCTCTTATTTTTTTCAATATAGCAGATTGACCCTTTTTTTGACCCATAATCTGAGACAATATATAATCCTGCACATGATTTATTCGTTTTATGAAGTTATTATCCAGCGATTACATTCTAATGACTCTGAAGTAATGTTGTGGAGTCAGCTAATGCACTGTAGATGATACCTGTTCAAGTACATTGAGCACATGTGATTGCTTTGATCCAGGAAGAGATGAATGATGTACTGTTACTGTGCTGTTCAGATAGGAAGTTCAGATGAAACACGCTGACAGAATTAAAGCAATTACCCCAACTCTGCAGAAAGCAAAACTACCAAAGCATGAGACACCCACAGTCTGTTAAATATCAATCTGATGAGTATTGCACTACCAACTGAAAGATTTGTGCAACGGCAACACAATTTTCATTAAAATTTTCTTGCATCTTATTGCTACCTGTCCCAACTTTTTTTGGAATGTGTTGCTCTCATGAAATCCGAAATGAGTCAATATTTGGCATGACATTTCTAAATTTCTTACTTTCAACATTTGATATGTTATCTATATTCTACTGTGAATAAAATATACGTTTATGGGATTTGTAAATTATTCCATTCCTTTTTTACTCACAATTTCTACAGTGTCCCAACTTTTTCTGATTTGGGGTTGTACTATACCGTGTACAGGACTACAGGTACACAAGACGACACCATTGATATTTATAAGCATCACGCAGAAAGGATCACTCTCTGATTCTGACAATTTAAAAACAAATAAAATCTTATTTTGACCATCAGAGCCAGCTGCAAATTATGAGAGTGTCCAAGTTGAGACTGTGATCAGCGGGGTGAGCGAACACTGACGCCCGCTGGTCACACCTGGAACTTACACATCCAAATGTTTGAATAGGCGCTATCTTTATTATTCAACTGCAGATGTGAATATTATGCATATACACTCACCTAAAGGCTTATTAGGAACACCTGTTTAATTTCTCATTAATGCAATTATCTAATCAACCAATCACATGGCAGTTGCTTCAATGCATTTATGGGTGTGGTCCTGGACAAGACAATCTCCTGAACTCCAAACTGAATGTCAGAATGGGAAAGAAAGGTGAATTAAGCAGTTTTGAGCGTGGCATGGTTGTTGGTGCCAGACGGGCCGGTCTGATCAGTTACTGGGATATTCACGCACAACCATTTATAGGGTTTACAAAGAATGGTGTGAAAAGGAAAAAGATCCAGTATGCAGCAGTCCTGTGGGCGAAAATGCCTTGTTGATGCTAGAGGTCAGAGGAGAATGGGCCGACTGATTCAAGCTGATAGAAGAGCAACTGTGACTGAAATAACCACTCGTTACAACCGAGGTATGCAGCAAAGCATTTGTGAACCCACAACACGCACAACCTTGAGACCCCACCGGGTACCACTCATCTCCACAACAAATAGGAAAAAGAGGCTACAATTTGCATGAGCTCACCAAAATTGGACAGCTGAAGACTGAAAAAATGTTGCCTGGTCTGATGAGTCTCGCTTTGTGTTGAGACATTCAGATGGTAGAGTCAGAATTTGGCGTAAACAGAATGAGAACATGGATCCATCATGCCTTGTTACCACTGTGCAGGCTGCTGGTGGTGGTGTAATGGTTGTTTCTGACCATGCCCATCCCTTTATGACCACTATTTACCCATCCTCTGATGGCTACTTCCAGCAGGATAATGCATCATGTCACAAAGCTCGAATCATTTCAAATTGGTTTCTTGAACATGACAATGAGTTCACTGTACTAAAATGGCCCCCACAGTCACCAGATCTCAACCCAATAGAGCATCTTTGGGATGTGGTGGAACGGGAGCTTCCTGCCCTGGAAGTGCATCCCACAAATCTCCATCAACTGCAAGATGCTATCCTATCAATATGGGCCAACATTTCTAAAGAATTCTTTCAGCATCTTTTTTTTTTAATCAATGCCACGTAGAATTAAGGCAGTTCTGAAGGCGAAAGGGTGTCAAACACAGTATTAGTATGGTGTTCCTAATAATCCTTTAGGTGAGTGTATATTCTTGTGTAAACTAATTTTACAACTACATTTTGTGACCCAGAAACAGTAATATTGAGAAACGGCTATTACATCCATTGAGATCTGACATTCAAAACAAACAGCTGAAAGTGTTACCTGACATTTTGAGCTTCAAATCCATGGCGGAAGAAAGTGGTTCCTCACAAAAGAGATACTCCATTGTTGTTTTCTAGTTTTCAAACTTGTGCTGTCGAACTGTTGTATAAAAGCAATATCGCTCTCAGAGTCGTGTGATTATAGCTCTCTGGCCTAATAATAACCGTGATGATTTAGAGCTATATCATACTCAAGCGATATTGCTTTAATATATGATTGTAATATATAGCTTTCCCAAACACTCAGTATGTGTGAAGTCAAGACACGTTCTTTTGTTTTTGTCATTTTATAAATCTGTTTGCAGTCCTCAAATTTTACTGACCCTGCTTTTATGAACACTCCCGTGTACATCTCAGATTAAACCGGTAACTCAATGTGATAGATAATACTAAATTGCTGCACATTTGGGAGGTATAGTCACAGTTGTAGTCACAGGCTGCACCAACATAGCCCCCATACCCTTTAATAGTGCACTATTTGAGGGAACATCCATTTTTAGTGGTGTCCAAAATCATAGCGGACAATATTTAGTGCACTCATTCAACTCCACAGAGCCGATGTACACTAACAGCTAGCCCGCTACTCTCCCAGCAAGGCTTGTGGTTTTCATGTTTCAGCCAAAATGTGTTTTAAATATATGGGTCAATGATGTGACGTTAATTATTTTGTGTCCATGTGGTTCAATTAAATGTAAAAGGGTTTAACTTTCAAAATAAATTTGCAGATTATTTGCATACATTCACTTATTTTGGGAACAAGTCTAAAGGGGGGTGCACACCGGCCGCGCAGCTCAGCGCCGCGTCTAGGACAACTCGGAGGTATTGTAAACCAGGGGCCTCATTTATCAACATTGCATAGAAAATGTTCTATATTTGTACCTACGAATGAAATTTAGAATGTGCCTAAGTACAAAAAAATCGGGATTTATCAAACGTGCGCACGGGGTTCATACGCACATCAGTAAGTAATCCTTGATGATAAATCCCACTTGTTCTTAAGCATCATTCTCGTGCACGTTCATGGTCATTTGCATTCCGAAACGCCTCCAATGAACCATATACAGTATGGTGACAACACCTCCCGTTATAAGTCACGTGGTTGTGTTTTTCCCTCATCGCAATAATGGCAAAGAGAGCGAAAAAGAGGAACTTTACAGACACAGACATTGAGTTACTGGTGGATGAGGTTAATAACACATCTGTTTGGTTCACTTAGTACGGGAGGAATGACTAACAAAAGTAGGGATGCACCGAATCCAGATTTTTTAGGTTCGGCCGAATCCCGAATCCACCGTTTAAGATTCGGCCGAATCCGAAACCGAATACCGAATCCTACTCGCATCCTTATTCCATTAACACAGTAAAACACATTAATGAATTATACAACGTCCACAGCATGTATCTTTCATTTTATTTAATTTTAACTGTACATTATGCCAGGATGACAAGTTGGAAAACTATTTTGACAATTACCATAAGCCTATGCATAATGAAAGCGATGCGTTGCGACACGCTCGTTTTTCCAATAAGCAAGCAGCTCCACGCTGAAAACAATATTTAACTTTGAGTGAGAAGCTCCGCTCGTCAATGTCAGTTTTCACACGGCCGTCCAATTACAATGGAGGAGGGGCGGGACATTACCACAGCAACCAACCGGCTCACAGCTGAAGCATCACAGCTACCAAGCGCTCGGCTGAAAAACAGCTGGCATTTGGTGTCCTCAAGGCGTTTTCAGCCGTGTTTAAAAGTTTTGGTGTGTCCAGCCCCTAAAGCTCACCGAAAGAAAAAGCTCATCTCCACGTCAGCACCCGATGTGTGTAATCAACGGCCGTGTGACGTCGAGCAGCGTAGCGCAAGCCTAGGATTCGGTTCGGTGGAAAAAAATTCTAGGATTCGGCCGAACCCGAACCCCGTCAAAAAGCCCAGTATTCGGCCGAATCCGAATCCGAATCCTGGATTCGGTGCATCCCTAAACAAAAGAAAACAAATCTGCATGGGAACATGTTACCAGTGAGTTTAATTCCGTTGGGTATGAGAACACTTCTAGAAATAAAAAAGTGGTTTGACATTAAATTATCAGCCAAAAAAAAAAAAAACGCGTCACAGCACACCGACGTGAAATCTCTAGGAGGACAGACAATGACAGAACTTTCCTTGGACAGCCGCATAACCAGCATCATCGGCGCGATCTCTGAAAACGCGCTCCCGGCGGAATGGATAATTTGCCAAGTCTTCCAATAATGCAAGATAAGCCATTGCACTGTGTCAAGCATTTGACGGAGCTTTCTTATATAGGGTTAGACACTTATTTCATTAATTAACTTCAACACTGATTTGCAGTTACTTTATTAACAGTAATCATTTTTAACACCTGGGGGTGAATAATAAATAGGCAAAGTGTTCTTTTAACGCTGGGGATGGACGGTCCTGTGTAGTATCGCTATTCTACCACTAGATGCTCTGCATATGCATACTCCGAGATGTGCGTATATTTACACACATTTCTATGTATAAGTAATTTGATAAATTCCACACTTTGCGTAAAACTGTTCTTATGCACACTTTACGCACACTTCTGTTCGTACGCCCGCTTGGTAACTGAGGTCCAAGAAGTGGACATTAAATAGTGCAAACTTCGTCAGATAGCGTCAACTTCAAAATGCTAAAATACATTAGCAGCTAATGTCACAGGAGTGACGATCTTTTAGGCGGAACCAAAAATTGGGAAGTTTTGGTTCCGCCCGGATGTTTCGTTCGGGTTCGGGCTCGGGCTGCATTCTGTCGGGCTCCGGACATTTCGGGCCTAACTTTTAAGGCCCGATTACAGCTCTAATACAGGGCCCTATCTTGCACCCAGCGCAATTGACTTTGTCAGTGACGCATGTATCATTTGTATTTTGCACCGGCGCACAGCAGGTTTTTCCCTCCACAGAAGCACGTCGGCAAACTAGGGAATGAACTTGCGCTCCCTGGGCGGTTCAGCGCAAAAAAAGAGGCGTGTTCCGGCCCAAACCATCCCTGATGCTATTTTGCAGTTTCAAAAAACAATTGCGCCACTGACCAGAAAAAAAAAGTTTAAAGTCAGTGGCGCGTTGCGCATTATGCTATTTTAAGGGCGCATGCTTGACCATAATGTATAGCGTGCACAACGCGCATACACTTTGCTTATCTAATCTACATTGTTACACTAAAAAATATTAATACACGAGATAAGGGAAATCATAGTGGTGAGCATTGTGGTGATAGTTTTTATTTATTGTGTGGCTGCGTTAAAAAATTCTCATGCAAATAACGATTAAAATATTTTCATAAGTTTGTTGTGTGGCTGTATTACGTTTATTTTATGTAGATGTCACAGGAGTGACGATCTTTTAGGCGGAACCAAAAATTGGGAAGTTTTGGTTCCGCCCGGATGTTTCCGCCCGGACCGGTAAGAGAAAACACCGGACATCCGGTGGCGTCGCGAACGCTGTAATCAGCCAAACTACACACAGCTGGGAGCTATTAAGAGGAGCGCCGGGTGATTGGAGGAGAACAACACCTAGGGGAGTATTTAAAGACAAGTTAAACCACAGTCTTGGCTGAGGTTATCCGCTGTTGTGTTGGTGTGTATTGTAGCGCCGAGTTGGGCTCGCCGGATACGCTATATTTGGATCGTTGTATTGCTCTCTCTCTCTATGTTTGGATCGTAGATCGATGTAAATGAGGATATCGAAGACCTTATAGGTGAAGTACTAGACGGACACTGACATTGGATGAGAGAAACGGAAGAAGAGGAAAAACTTACCGTTGTGAGTATACATCTGTGGAAAAGTGGTGTTGGTGGCTGGAAAGCGCCCTGTCTAGGTACCTGGAGTTATTATAGCGTGAAGTCAACCTAGGACGAAGAAAGACAGAGATTGTGAGTAACCAAATCCCTTGAAGTAGGTGTTTGTACATATTTGACCTATACATCGTTTGAGTGTTTTTAAGAGAGATTGAGTGGCCCTACCCCTGTACCAGCGTGGTGGGTGAGCCGAAGGTCTCGTGTGAAAGCAGCTACAGTGACGACAACAAACAAACACTAGGCCGTCTACCATCACCCTATTCTCGCCCAGAGCGAAGTGGAAGAGGATGGGTGTCTATTGTGTGCACTGAGCATGGTGGGTGAGTCTTTGGAAATTTTCACTTGAAGTGGTGCTGTGTAATGCCGTGTATTGCAGTGCGAGTGCTGTGTCTTGTTTGACGTAACCCCGCCTTCAGTCACTCGTCCCGGGACGACGAAGAGGAAAGAACGGCGCTAGAGAATACCTGTACAATAATGCTGTAGTGTGTTTTCAGTTTCACAGAATTACAGAGTGGCGGCGAAGAACCGTGCGAGTGGCAGTGTGTGTGAGTATTACACCTACTATTGTTACCTTACTTGTGGCCTGTTCATCATCACAGAGTAGAGGCGAAAGAGATCCGCTGGCCCGAGGTCTCGACGAAAGGGCGCCCCGGTCCAGTTTTCGATTGACCAACGGGTCTCGAGGAAAGGGTAGCGCTCGACCCGGTGTGCCGGCGTGGCTTTCTCGCCCCTCTGTCCATCAACGAGTTCGCCGAGAGGGTCTTGGCCCCCGGCGTCCCATTACAAATCATTGCCAAATCGACGCATTGCAGAACCAGCCAGCGTAAGCCCGCCACCCTGTAAGTTTCCATATTACCTGTTATGTCTGCTGATTGACAGGAAAGTGAGTGAGTCGTGAGAGCTGTGAAGAGAGTCGTACCTACCTAGGAGCTGTAACCAGCGTAGAGGTGAGCGAACGCCTTGAAATCGATTCACTGTGTCCCTGTATCCCAGCAGCCGTCTGTGGAGAGAAAGAGAGCCAGCGTGAACACTGAGATATTGAGCTGTGGAGAGAGCCATACCTACCTAGGAGCAGTAACCAGCGTAGAGGTGAGCGAACGCCTTGAAATCGATTCACTGTGTCCCTGTATCCCAGCAGCCGTCTGTGGAGAGAAAGAGAGCCAGCGTGAACACTGAGATATCGAGCTGTGGAGAGAGCCATACCTACCTAGAAGCTGTAACCAGCGCAGAGGTGAGCGAACGCCTTGAAATCGATTCACTGTGTCCCTGTATCCCAGCAGTCGTCTGTGGAGAGAAAGAGAGCCAGCGTGAACACTGAGATATTGAGCTGTGGAGAGAGCCATACCTACATAGAAGCTGTAACCAGCGCAGAGGTGAGCGAAAGCCTTGAAAACGATTCACTGTGTCCCTGTATCCCAACAGTCGTCTGTGGAGAGAAAGAGAGCCAGCGTGAACACTGAGATATTGAGCTGTGGAGAGAGCCATACCTACCTAGAAGCTGTAACCAGCACAGAGGTGAGAGAAAGTCTTGAAGTCGATTCACTGTGCCCCTGTATCCCAGCAGCCGTCTGTGGAGAGAAAGAGAGTCAGAGGGAGTGCCGAGGTACTGAGCTGTGAAGAGAGCCATACCTACCCGGGAGTTGTAACCAGCGCAGAGGTGAGAACAACCCTCGAAACCGATTCACTGTGTCCTCGTGTCCCAGTTGGAGTCTGCGAAGAGAGAGAGAGAATAAGGAAGGAGAGTGAGTCAACGAGCAAGGATCTGTGGGAAGTAGACGGTGCACCGCCGTGCGCTAAGTAAAGGTACACTGACAGGAAACAAACCCATACCAGCACTCATTGTGTTTTATTCTGCCTCCAGGAAGGAAGAGGAGCGCGCCACGGGTAGAGGGAACCCGAGGCGGGAGCCAGTTCCCCCACGTAAAACCCCCCTCACCCTCAGTCATTCATTTGGCCGTGGCCCCCTGGAGGGCGGATCCTGATTTTAGTTTTAATTTCCCTTTCCCAAGTCCCCATATATTTTAACTATTTAAATAAATAAAGAATATTTTATACTTACTTGTACTCGTTGTTGTCTGGTCATTGGGTTGGTTAGTAGCCAGCCCCTGGCTTGTGACAGATTTTGGCGTAGTCGGCAGGATTCCACCTCGAGTTGAGTAACCAGACTAGCCCAATGACCGACAACGCGGGGCCCGCAGCCCAACCCCGTGCGGTGCCTGTCTTTATGGGCAGCCCTTGGGTCCAAAAGTATGGAGGGACAGAGTCGGGAGTACGACTAACGGAATGGAAGGCCCAGTTGGAGTATCTAGCCGACCTGCAAGGCCTTAGTGTAGCCCAGCGGCTCCAGTTCGTGTTAAACTCCCTAGAGGGAGAAGCGCGGCGAGAAGTACAGGCCGCCCCTGAAGCTGTCCGAACCAGCGCCCAAACTATATTTCAGTTTCTCACCGAGCAATATGGTGACCACACCCCCGTAGCCGTCCTCCGTTCCCAATTCTTTAATAGTAAACAAGGCCCCCGACAACCCATTAGAGCTTTTGCCCTGAGACTGCGAGAGCAGTTCACCCGGCTACAGGCCCGCCGCGATCATGGATTGGGAGATGGAGAGACTTTGCTGCGCGACCAATTCCTTCTGGGGATGAAAGAGGGCCCCGTGAGACAGAGTCTGAGGGTCCAGTTTCGGAGAGACCCCTACCTCACATTTGAAGATCTAAGGAAGGAGGCGCTAGCGTTGGAGGGCGATGAGGTCGAGGTGAGTGAGACCCCAGTATGTGCGGCTGTAAACGAAAGCGTGCCACCACCACTAGAGCGCACGGATTGGAAGCAGGCTCTGAAAGTAGAACTGTTGAAGGATGTCCGGGAGCAGATGTCAGAATTATCTAAAACTCTTCTGGGAGAGCTGCGCCAAGGTAGGGCGCGGGAGGAGCCAAGGCCGGCACCCCGAGAGCGAGTATACTCGGAGAGGAGCCGAGAGCCGCCGGGACGCCCAAACCGCTATAATCGGCCCCGTTTCGAATGGGATGACCAGGGGCGACCGATTTGCAACCGTTGTGGTGAGCCAGGGCATTACAGTCGTCAGTGTGGGCCTCGCAGGGCATCTGAAGGGGGTTTTTAGGACGACCGGCCACAGTGGGTCGTGTGGCCGGGACCCCTCGAGAAGACCCGGGAAGAAGGAACAGTTCAAGGCAACAGATGATCGGGCATAGCCCGGTGGCAGAAGTAAAAGTGTGTGGCAAGTGGATTCAGTGCCTGGTAGATACGGGCTCACAGGTAACGATGTTTGCAGAAAGCCTCTCCAAGGAGATATTCGGATGGGAAGGAGTACAAGGAGCGGAGGCCCCCTGGTTGACGTTGAAGGGCGCTAACGGCCTGGAAATCCCCTACATTGGCTATCGCCTAACGGATCTGGAAGTGCATGGGGTAGTCGTCCCCCAAAAAGGTGTGGTCATTGTGGAAGATAGGTGTTTAGGCGCCCACAGAGCCCTATTGGGCATGAATGTCCTCTCTGAGTGCTGGGAGGAGATATTCTAGGCTAGGCCTGGTCCAAGGATCTCACCTGCCGAGAGGCCCAAGTGGGAGCGCGTAGTGGCCGACTGCCGCCGGGTCCAAATGAACCAGGTTCGTAGAGATCGGGAGGAAGTGGGAAGAGTAATGTGTCGTTTTGCTTTGTCTATTCCCCCTAGGAGTGAAGCTATCGTATGGGCAAGAGTGCCCCTTCGGGAAGCGAACCCAGAGGAGTGGGTGTTGGTAGAGCCACACACGGATTGTCCACAAGTGGAGGTGGCACGGGGACTAGCGGTGGTCTACCGGGGAAGGATCCCTGTGAGAGTGCGAAATGAGCACCCTTATGCAGTCCAATTATACCGACATCAACGACTGGCCCGGCTGACGATGGTCACGCCTCACCAGGTGAGAGAAGAAAGGGACGTCAGCTTTCGTCAGGTGTGCCCCACTGTGATCGAGGTGGCCCTGACTCAAATGGATGCCCCGGCGAGTAACCAGGGGGGAGGTGTGCCGAAACATCTGGCGGGTGAGTCACTGCAAGGGGATGACCTGGGACAGGTACAGACACAGAAACTGCAGGCACTCCTTCGGAAGTGGCAACATGTGTTCGCAAGGCATGATGAGGACTATGGGTGCACCCGGGTGGTGGAACACCACATCCCCACTGGGGATGCAGGGCCAAGCAGGGAGAGGTATCGACCGATCCCACCTACCTTATATGCGGAAGTACGTACACTACTGCAGGGCATGTTGGGCCGGGGCATCGTCAGAGAGAGTAGTAGCCCCTGGGCGGCCCCCATCGTGCTCGTACAAAAGAAGACGGGAGCCTGGAGGTTCTGTGTGGACTATCGCAAGCTGAACCTGGTAACAAAGAAAGATGCTTTCCCTTTACCACGAATTGAAGACTCCCTCGCTTGCCTCACGCAGTCAGCCTGGTATTCCACCTTAGATCTGGCCAGTGGATATTGGCAGGTGCAAGTAGCCGAGGTAGACCGGGAGAAGACTGCCTTCACGACCCCGTTCGGACTGTTTGAATGGGACCGGATGCCTTTCGGACTCTGCAACGCTCCAGCCACCTTCCAACGCTTGATGCAACGCTGCCTTGGAGGTCAGTTGATGGAGTCGGTATTGGTATATTTGGATGATGTGATTGTGTATTCCCCAGATTTCGATTCCCACCTCCGGCACCTAGAGGAAGTCTTTCGAGCCATGGAAAGATACGGGCTGAAACTGCAGCCGGACAAATGCCACCTGCTGCGGCGAGAAGTGAAGTTCCTGGGCCATGTGGTCAGTGCAGCGGGGGTGGCCGTGGACCCCGAGAAAGTCTCTGCAGTAAAGGATTGGAATGCGCCTAAGACTGTGAGGCAAGTACGATCCTTTCTGGGGTTCGTGGGATATTACAGACGGTTTATTAAAGATTTCTCCAAGATTGCCAAGCCTCTTAACCAGTTGCTGGTTGGCACGGGACGAAGCCGGGGCCGTGGATCGCCCTCTATTAACTGGGATGATGATTGTGAGATGGCTTTTCAGAGGCTGAAGCAGGAATTGTTACAGGCCCCCATCTTGGCGTACGCTGACTTCTCTAAACCTTTTGTCTTATATACAGACACGAGTAACCTGGGACTGGGGGCGGTATTGGCCCAACGACAAGAAGGAACTGAGCGGGTGATCGCTTATGCGAGCCGAAGCCTCCATCCGGCAGAGAGGAACGACGCCAATTACAGTTCTTTTAAACTGGAACTGCTGGCCCTGAAGTGGGCCCTGAGCGAAAAGTTCAAGGACTACCTTTGGGGAGCTGAGGTAACGGTTATCACAGACAATAACCCTCTAGTGCACTTACAGACGGCGAAGCTGGGGGCCGTGGAACAGCGATGGGTGGCTCAGCTGGCCAACTTCAACTACAAATTGCAGTATCGGCCCGGACGAGAGCATACGAACGCGGACGTCCTCTCAAGATTGCCGGAGGCAAAGAGCCCTAGGCACCAGGGGTATCTAAGGGAGGATAGCCACGAGGAGGGCTACATGATAGGGGCCGTGGAAGCGCCAGGAGGCCAGAAGGAGGCCGTACCAGGGAACTGGGGGTGGGACCCCCGCCGATGGATAGAGAGGCAGGCCCAGGACTGGGACGTGCGCCAGGTGAAGGTGTGGGTGGAACAGGGCCAACGGCCCACGCCGGCGGAAAGACTAGCCCAGACGGAGACTGGGAGGAGGTTACTGGGACAGTGGGAAAAGCTGGAGCTACAGGAAGGGGTGCTTTGCCGGAAAACCCGCGACCCGAAATTGGGAGAGGAAGTGTGCCAGATTGTGGTGCCCGCCGACCAGGTACATGCATTGGTCTCAGTCTATCATGACCAGTTGGGACACCAGGGACAGGAGAGAACCGTATCCCTGCTACGTAGATTCTTCTACTGGCCGGGGTTGGAGGCGTCTGTGCACAACTTAATTCAAGCTTGCCCCCGGTGCATGTTGTTTAAATCTAGACGAGAGGCCCGAGCACCGATGGTACCCATCCACGCGAAAGCCCCCCTCCACATAATGGCAATGAACTTCCTGACGCTGGGCCGCCCTCAGGACCGCTATCAAAACATTCTGGTAATCACCGATCTGTTTACCAAATACGCCTGGGCAGTCCCGACGCTTGATCAGACAGCCAACACCACCGCCACAGCTTTATGGCGAAATGTTTTCCAGACATTTGGATGCCCCGAGTTCCTGCACTCCGACCAAGGGGCGAATTTTGAATCCAAGGTAATCCGTGAGTTATGCCAGTTGTATGGATGCACGAAAACCCACACAACGTCGTATCATCCCCAGGGGAATGGAAGCTGTGAGAGGTTTAATCAGACCCTATTGGGGCTACTGGGGACCTTAGACCAACAGCAGCAGAGAGATTGGGTGAGTGCTTTACCAAGCCTTTTGCAAGCATATAATAACAGTGTTCATAGCACAACGGGGTATGCCCCTACTTACCTGATGTTCGGCAGGCACGTGCGAATGCCCACTGACCTGGTCTTGGGAGTAGCAGCAGACCGGGAAGAAGTGAGTGTGACGGAGTGGGTGGGGCGCCATCACCAGCGCTTGCACTTTGCGTATGAACAGGTGTCGAGGAGAATACAGACGGCAGGAGAAAGGAACAAACGGCTGTATGATCGGACTGCCCGAGATGCCCCCCTGTTACCAGGTGAGAGGGTCCTGGCGAGAGATAACCGGCGGCAGGGAAAGGGCAAGCTAAGCGACCGCTGGGAGGCTATCCCGTATGTGGTCTGCAAGCAGCAGAGGCCGGGACAACCGGTGTACACCATCCGGCCCGAGGGAAAACCTGGCCCCGAACGTGTGGTACATCGAAATATGCTTCGCCCTTGTCCGAACTACCCTGAGGCCGTGATGGAGGGGCCCGCCGAGCCAGTACCGGAGGCCCCCTGGATGGAAGGATGGGCTGTGGTACCAGGGCGATCCATGGTAGCGCTACCCCCGGCCGCCCAGAGGCAGCCAGAGATGGCACCCGAGCCAGTCGAACCCCCAGTGGCCCAGATACAGCCTGAGCTGGCACCTGAGCCGGTTGAGCCCCCGGCGGCCCAGATGCAACCAGAGGTAGTACCCGAGCCAGCCGAGCCCGATTCACCCGTGAGGCGCTCCCAACGGGAGAGTCGAGGACGCCCCCCTGCCCGGTACGGTGAGTGGACAACGCCGAGGCATTCCAGGGACTAGAATGCATTGGTGGGGGAGGATGTCACAGGAGTGACGATCTTTTAGGCGGAACCAAAAATTGGGAAGTTTTGGTTCCGCCCGGATGTTTCCGCCGGGACCGGTAAGAGAAAACACCGGACATCCGGTGGCGTCGCGAACGCTGTAATCAGCCAAACTACACACAGCTGGGAGCTATTAAGAGGAGCGCCGGGTGATTGGAGGAGAACAACACCTAGGGGAGTATTTAAAGACAAGTTAAACCACAGTCTTAGCTGATGTTATCCGCTGTTGTGTTGGTGTGTATTGTAGCGCCGAGTTGGGCTCGCCGGATACGCTATATTTGGATCGTTGTATTGCTCTCTCTCTCTATGTTTGGATCGTAGATCGATGTAAATGAGGATATCGAAGACCTTATAGGTGAAGTACTAGACGGACACTGACATTGGATGAGAGAAACGGAAGAAGAGGAAAAACTTACCGTTGTGAGTATACATCTGTGGAAAAGTGGTGTTGGTGGCTGGAAAGCGCCCTGTCTAGGTACCTGGAGTTATTATAGCGTGAAGTCAACCTAGGACGAAGAAAGACAGAGATTGTGAGTAACCAAATCCCTTGAAGTAGGTGTTTGTACATATTTGACCTATACATCGTTTGAGTGTTTTTAAGAGAGATTGAGTGGCCCTACCCCTGTACCAGCGTGGTGGGTGAGCCGAAGGTCTCGTGTGAAAGCAGCTACAGTGACGACAACAAACAAACACTAGGCCGTCTACCATCACCCTATTCTCGCCCAGAGCGAAGTGGAAGAGGATGGGTGTCTATTGTGTGCACTGAGCATGGTGGGTGAGTCTTTGGAAATTTTCACTTGAAGTGGTGCTGTGTAATGCCGTGTATTGCAGTGCGAGTGCTGTGTCTTGTTTGACGTAACCCCGCCTTCAGTCACTCGTCCCGGGACGACGAAGAGGAAAGAACGGCGCTAGAGAATACCTGTACAATAATGCTGTAGTGTGTTTTCAGTTTCACAGAATTACAGAGTGGCGGCGAAGAACCGTGCGAGTGGCAGTGTGTGTGAGTATTACACCTACTATTGTTACCTTACTTGTGGCCTGTTCATCATCACAGAGTAGAGGCGAAAGAGATCCGCTGGCCCGAGGTCTCGACGAAAGGGCGCCCCGGTCCAGTTTTCGATTGACCAACGGGTCTCGAGGAAAGGGTAGCACTCGACCCGGTGTGCCGGCGTGGCTTTCTCGCCCCTCTGTCCATCAACGAGTTCGCCGAGAGGGTCTTGGCCCCCGGCGTCCCATTACAAATCATTGCCAAATCGACGCATTGCAGAACCAGCCAGCGTAAGCCCGCCACCCTGTAAGTTTCCATATAACCTGTTATGTCTGCTGATTGACAGGAAAGTGAGTGAGTCGTGAGAGCTGTGAAGAGAGTCGTACCTACCTAGGAGCTGTAACCAGCGTAGAGGTGAGCGAACGCCTTGAAATCGATTCACTGTGTCCCTGTATCCCAGCAGCCGTCTGTGGAGAGAAAGAGAGCCAGCGTGAACACTGAGATATCGAGCTGTGGAGAGAGCCATACCTACCTAGAAGCTGTAACCAGCGCAGAGGTGAGCGAAAGCCTTGAAAACGATTCACTGTGTCCCTGTATCCCAACAGTCGTCTGTGGAGAGGAAGAGAGCCAGCGTGAACACTGAGATATTGAACTGTGGAGAGAGCCATACCTACCTAGAAGCTGTAACCAGCGCAGAGGTGAGCGAACGCCTTGAGAACGATTTACTGTGTCCCTGTATTCCAGCAGTCGTCTGTGGAGAGCAAGAGAGCCAGCGTGAACACTGAGATATTGAGCTGTGGAGAGAGCCATACCTACCTAGAAGCTGTAACCAGCGCAGAGGTGAGCGAAAGCCTTGAAAACGATTCACTGTGTCCCTGTATCCCAACAGTCGTCTGTGGAGAGAAAGAGAGCCAGCGTGAACACTGAGATATTGAGCTGTGGAGAGAGCCATACCTACCTAGAAGCTGTAACCAGCACAGAGGTGAGAGAAAGTCTTGAAGTCGATTCACTGTGCCCCTGTATCCCAGCAGCCGTCTGTGGAGAGAAAGAGAGTCAGAGGGAGTGCCGAGGTACTGAGCTGTGAAGAGAGCCATACCTACCCGGGAGTTGTAACCAGCGCGGAGGTGAGAACAACCCTCGAAACCGATTCACTGTGTCCTCGTGTCCCAGTTGGAGTCTGCGAAGAGAGAGAGAGAATAAGGAAGGAGAGTGAGTCAACGAGCAAGGATCTGTGGGAAGTAGACGGTGCACCGCCGTGCGCTAAGTAAAGGTACACTGACAGGAAACAAACCCATACCAGCACTCATTGTGTTTTATTCTGCCTCCAGGAAGGAAGAGGAGCGCGCCACGGGTAGAGGGAACCCGAGGCGGGAGCCAGTTCCCCCACGTAAAACCCCCCTCACCCTCAGTCATTCATTTGGCCGTGGCCCCCTGGAGGGCGGATCCTGATTTTAGTTTTAATTTCCCTTTCCCAAGTCCCCATATATTTTAACTATTTAAATAAATAAAGAATATTTTATACTTACTTGTACTCGTTGTTGTCTGGTCATTGGGTTGGTTTTGGGGACCTCCTCGAGGTGGAAGTTTAGAAGGGGCGTGGCTTAACCACTAGTAGCCAGCCCCTGGCTTGTGACATAAATAATAATTAAAATGTTTTCATAAGAAACCTTAATGTATATGAACTTGATTTGTAAGAGTACTTTGGGGTTGGACCTTGCTTGCGTTTCTTGGGTCCGATTTCAAAGCCCCCAAACCCTTTCAGCGGTGAGGGTGGACGCAGCGATGTCCTCTGCTGGCGTCTGTGTGTAGGCAGATCCACCTCCCATTACACGGCGTGCCCGATTTATGCTGGCAAGCTTGGGATTCCCCCGTCTCCTGACATCATTGTAACACTTGCGGCACACAGCCTGGGGATGCCAGCTGATGAGACAATTGTGTCTATTTCCTCTCACGCCTGTTTAACCGACGCTGATTTGGGCGGGTTTCTCCTATCCCCATACAAAACAACTTCTCTGTCTTTGACTGCTCTTACAAGAACGTCGGTCTCCTCGGCTGTAAACCGCTCCTGGCGTGCGCCTGGTAAATCCGTCATAATAATAGCAACCCGCCATGGAACTTGCTCCCTTGCGTTTAAAGGGCATGTTGGATAGCGTTCTGATTGGTTTATTTGACGTTACGCCCAAATCACACCTATGAATAATGAACCTACTTCAGACCAACCCCTTATTGATTTGCGCCCGGCGCAAGAGTTATTTCTCACGCCGGGGAAAATAGCAACAGCGCCCAAGATCCGCCCACAAACTCACTTGCGCGTTGCGCTTCGCACTTGCGTTTCAGATCGTTAAAATAGGGCCCACAAAGTTGTACTTCCAATGTGACTGGAATTTCAAAATATATTTTTCTTGCATATTTTTAAATAGATTATATTTGAAAATCGATTTTTTTTGTCATATGAGTGGCGCTTACAGTAAGATTAAGTGTCCGAATGTACTTGTTTGTTTTCATTCACTTCTTTTAAGTGAAATGTATTAGTGGACTAATGTAGGGAATAGTATAGGGGTCTATTTCGGACCCAGTCACAGTCTTTGTTTAGGTGTGTTCGTCAGAAAACATGGTCAAAAATGGTCCCTAGCTGTCACTTGGTAGTGTCACTCCTTTCAAAAAGTACACATATGCACCTAAAAAAGATTGTTATTGTACTTCAGTTACATATTGGTAGATGTTGATAAAGTTCAATTAGCATTAGCCGCTAATATCAGCAGCAAAAATGATGTGGACAGCAAGAAAACCATTTCAACTTTGCTTTCTGTCAGGTGTTTCCTGACTTTATTTGTTTTAAAAGCGATAAAACATCACAGCAGCAGTGACTGCAGTCATCTAAGCAGTCAATAAATCTGTGATCTATGAAATAAATGTTTGCAGTGCAGTCCTGTTTCATAGAATCAAACATCAGTCACGCAAAAGCACATCATTGTATTTCCTGCAGGTTATAAGTGCTGCATACTAACTCGTGGCCTGAAGTCAACCAGCTGTGCAGTCTATTTTTGTTCATTTCGTGTGAATTTAATGAGGCGTTCCCTCACCTCTCGGTTCTGCATGTGTGTTTTTAACAATAAACTATTAAGGTCTCATACAGAGTCGATTTGCTGCCTCTGTCGACATGATAACAAAACTTTAAGAGCCAAATATAATCTTAATAATCATAATTGTAATGTCCTATTTGTGCTGTCAGAGTCAATCAAGATTGAAGCACATACCTACCAAGACTAATCATGCACAATTCTTTATTTTATTCTCCCCAAGGCTCATAGCATGAGACCAGACTCAATCTATTTGCAGCCATTAAGCTGTCCGGCTTTATTGGCCGGAGCAAAATGTTTTTCATTGCATCTTTCTCTCCATATAACAGTCTATTGGTTGTTTTAGTGGCTGTATTTCTCTTTAAAGCAGAGTCTGTTTCTATTCTTACTATGTGTTGTTTTATTTCCTCATTTACTTTTCTCATAAGTGTTCAGACATCTCTGATCATGCTGCATCTCTGATGTTTTCAGACCTTAAACTCCGTCACCCCTCACCTGGACGTGGAGGAGTGCAGCGTGTCGCTGCTACCACGCAACCGGGAGAAGAACCGTAGCATGGACGTGCTGCCGCCCGACCGCGCCCTCGCCTTTTTGGTCTCCACCGAGGGAGACGGCAACAACTACATAAATGCAGCTCTGATGGACAGCTTTCTTCATCCGGCAGCGTTTGTGGTGACCCCTCATCCTCTACCCGCCACCACCACAGACTTCTGGAGGCTTGTGTTTGACTATGGCTGTACCTCTATCGTCATGCTCAACCAACTTAACCAATCTAACTCAGCCTGGGTAAGAGAGTAAAATTCATATTTAAATTTCACAATGGTGTCTTATCAATGAAATACAAGCTCTCTTACAATGTATTTTTAACTAAATGCTTGATTGTTGTCATGTTATGTGCTTGGAGGAAGAAGAGGTGACTAAAGGGGATCGCACACCGGCCGCGCCGCGTTCTAAAAAATCAAACACATTGTTTTCTATGAGTATACGCACACCGGCGCCGCCAGGTGGCGCCTGTTCGCGCCGCCCAGCTGTGACTCAGGAAGTTGCTCAAATCCCTGTCGCGCCACACAGCGCCACTCACATAGTTTAACATTAAATAACATCATATTTGTCCCAAATCATTAACGATTAACATTGGCTGCCAAATTATATTTTGCATTTTGAAGTAGACACTATCTGACGAAGCTCGCGCTATTTAATGCGTTCTGGTTTACAATACCTCAGAGTTGTCCTAGACACGACTCGACGCGGTGCGACGCTGAGCTGCGCGGCTGGTGTGCGATCCCCTTAAGAGTATGAACTGAATACGCCTAAACTTTAACAATATATAAAACAATAAACAGGATAGTGGATAAATAACACATTGAAGTTCGCATAGATGATACAATGATGAGAACAGTACAACCAAGGGGAAAACAGTATAAAGTATAAATAAATAGTCTGGAGGTGATGATGGTAATCGATGGCAGGTGCGGATAATGACAAACACAGTTCAGGTGAGGGAGTGAGGAGGATTATGGGAAATGTAGACCTGTATGGGGATCACAGACTAGGGCTGCGTTCCGCTCCAGTTTTACGCCCCATTCAGACAGCAAGCGACCAGCAGTAGCAGAGCGGCGCAATCTCATTAATTTCAATGGAAACTGGGAAACTTCCGGCAGCATGAGCGAAAGTGACTGTCGGTGACCATATGGGCGTGTCCAGCGATGCGAGAAAGTTAAGAAAAGTTTAACTTTATGCAAATGTCGAGCGAATTTCGGGACCGACTACCAATAAGAACGAAGCAGTGGAGTTCACGTCATCCTTCTCTCACTTGGATGATACTCATTTGTTTATTACAAGCAGATTTAGAAACACCTCATTAAAAGAGACGGGCGACACATGGCGATAACATCGCTGGCTATCTGAATGCGGCTTTACCCCCCATTCAGACAGCCAGCGACCAGCAGAAGCAAAGCGACGCGATCTCATTCATTTCAATAAGAACTGGGCGACTTCCGGCGACACGAGCGAAAGTGACGGTTGGCGACCGTATGGGCGTGTCCAGCGACGCGAGAAAGTTAAGAAAAGTTTAACTTTATGCAAATGTCGAGCGACTTTCGTGAGCGACTACCAATGAGAACGAAGCAGTAGAGTTCACGTCATCCTTCTCTCGTCAGTTACTGGTGTGGATGATACTCATTTGTTTATGACAAGCAGATTTAGAAACGCCTCATTGAAAGAGACGGGCGACACACAGCGATAACATCGCTGGCTGTCTGAATGCGGCTTTAGACACGCACTCACAAACTTCCCTAAACACTTCCCCCCCCCCGGGGAAACCCTGTCGCCATTTTTAATTGCGTTCCACTTCGTCAAGTAAACAAGGGAATTTTAAATGGACAAATCATTGCTTCCTCGGTTTTGATTGTGACGTCACTTCAGCAGCTTGCGGTTTGCACAGTTCAAATGGTGGAGGGGGCGGTCTCCATTTTCCATGTGATCATGTTCCATTTGAACCCACTTCAAGTGTACCACCAGTAGTGGGCACTCATACAACAGCCTTGGAACCTGACAATTGTACTGTCAAACATGTCATCGTTTAAGACAACGTAGTGACAAAACACGCTCGGCAGATCAGTTTGTCCATTAAGGGCTACTGTAGAAACATGACGGTGACTTTCATGTAAGGGGACCCGTGGTGTATGTAGGTAAAAACGGCTCATTCTAAGGTAATAAAAACAATACAGTTCATTATGTAAAGTATTTATATTCTCAGTGGTGTATAGTTCTGTATATTATATTGCATTTCTCTCAAGAGATCCTTCTGAAAGTTACCCATTGCAAGTCTTGCAGCTCGACAATTGATATTCGAAGTACATGTGCCCTCATTAATTCAATTTTTGTGCTTTTGGCGGACTTTGCAAACAATTATTTGTGCCGCTTAGTTCTGCGCACAAAGCAGTGTTTCTCATATGGCCTGGGGCTGGGATTAAGCGGATTTGAAGCAAAAGTATTTGATAAATGAATGATACCTACCCATAGCATTCGGCCATTATCATCTCATTTTTGACTGAGGTGGATCATCATATATTCACATTTACTTTTATATATGTACCATTTACATATACTCACTCATAACTTTATTTAAACATTTACTTTTATCCATATCACGGTGCTTTTAAATGCTTTATTTTTAATGGTTGAGAAATGTTCTACGGCTATGCGTTATTTTTCGATAAACGCACATCTAGCCTGTCAAATGTCTTAAAATAACCACCAGGGCGATGTTTGTTGTAATCGTGGCAGGTGGGGGGACTCGAGTCACAATTTTCAGGACTTGCGACTGCAACGGCCCGTCGACAATTATTCCTTACATATTTACTCCCACATATGCATATGTACTGTATATATGTATGTATGTATGTATAACATTTCAAGTTGCCAGGTTTTTTTGCAGTTTCATTCCAACCTGGCCTTTATGCATCATGTGGGGTTTTTTTTGACATCAGGCTAGTTAAACTTTATTTGAGGGTCATCTCTGACCTTGGGTGTGCGGTGATTTGAGAATTTTGAAATGTCTTTATTGAAGACTCCTCACTATGACAACCCATTATCTTCTGTAAACTGGCAATGAAAAGGACAAACTCGCTAAGATATCCACCCACTTCTGATTTTCAGTCCTTTTACCCCAGCAGGCAGTCACTGTGACCTGATCTCCATCATAAAGGCTCTTTAATGCACATTTATCCAACTGAATTCAGAATTCAATCTTTAGGATTCGCTTGATAAAACCTCTGTGCGTGTGCGTTTATCATGTGAGCTGAACTGTGCCTGACTATTTTCTAGTTTTTCCTGATGCATGCCGATGTTTTTCCAGTCATTATCACACTCAGTTAGTCATCTAACTTTCTAGAAATATCTCTCGCTGTTCTCTTTATGCTGCGGCGAGCCATTTCTAAGCTGTCTCAGTCTATCTGAATGAATGTTTATCTTCTTCTGCAGCACGTCACACTGTTAATACTCTGTGACAAGCCTTTATCAATTTCTATCTCATGTGCTTAATCTCGATGCGGAAACACAGAGCTTTTACGCCATTTGAAAAGCCGTGCTGAATTAGTTTAGCCTGAAAAACGAAATGAGTGAATATAAATGGACACATTTAGGAAGCGGTAATCTGTTGGCACGATGGGAGATTGGAATAGAAAGTGTGGCCGATGCGGAGCAATGAGCAGAGATTATTTAACATGGAGGGCTGCAGCTGTCAGTGGAGACCCCGTCATCATTTGTGTCATCTTCAACACTCTGCTCTTCATCCATAATCTGCTTTGTGTTAATTGTTTTGTAAAGGATTAGTTCAGCTAAAACATTCTGCCATCCTTCACTATAACACCATCAAATATAGATAAAATGTGCAGTTGGTGTTAGTAAGAAAAAGTAGTAAAGCTATAAGGTTGGAATTCAGACCATTATATTAAAGGGATAGTTCGGCCAAAAATTATATTAAACCCATGATTTACTCACCACCAAGCTGTCGTTTTTCAGATGAACACATTTTCAGATATTTTAGAAAATGTTTTAGATCTTTCAGTTAATTAAATTTAAAGTTAAAAGTTACTTACATGCCACCAAAACACTCGTTCATCAATAACTCTCTGGAAAAAAATTATACATTTCCAATAATTTGCGGGAGATCGTCTTTTGGCAGCGTGAAAAAAATATCGGAAAAACAAATCACTCAACCTTGTGCAACAATGTAAACAGTCTGTGTTACAACTAATTAGTTTTTGCCCCGCGCAGCCCTACATTAGAGATATGCGGTTTAATGGTTAACTGCAATAACAATGTCCAACGTTAAGTGGTACCGCATATTTTTTTAAATAACCTTTAACCAGTGTTATTTTTAAATGATGTGATCTGATGAGTTAAGCTCTGTTCGTTTCTTACGTAATTGCTGTGAGCACAGGTGTCGTGTAGTCAGGGGCGTCATGCACCAATTTTTTTTAAGGGGGCACAGTGTGCACAGCTCACAGAAATTTGTGCATACACAGACATCAAACGAAATATTATAGAGCTTTCTGTCTTTTCCATGGCACTTACATTTCTAACAATTTGAGCGCCCCTGCCTTCATGCAATAACCTCCAGAATAAAAGTGTTGACTAACTTTCATATCAAATAATATTTAATCGGAATAATGACATGTTGGTATCATATTTACATCTAAAACGGCATGTTTCGTTTATTTACGTTTTGTTTAATGACTTGTTTAATTGTGTCATTAATGCATTTTGCACAACAACTGCATTATCCTATGAAATTAATGTAATTTTAAATCCATAAAGTATATAAACAACGAAAATGACATAAGCTATAGCAACGTAATTGAAAAAATATGTTTAGATAAAATTATTAGTGGAACGGATTTTTGCATTAAATTTTATTTCATATGTAAGCATTTGTAATTCCGTGCCCCGTGAACTCTGGCGAACTTTGGGGTTGTACCAAGAAGATGAATCTAGAAATCTACTAATATAACGACCAGACTGTTACATTTTAAATGCGCCTGGTGCCAGAATAAAGTAATGTAACACGATCAAAACACTATCAAAATGGCAAAAATCTCTGAAAAGCGACAAGGATGCAGCACAGAATTAATAATATTTTGCGTATTAAACAGATTAAAAGACAAGTAACAGATTAATGGACGCTTCTTTGATTTTGAGGTTGCATGCAGTTTGAATGGGCATGACGCCCTTTGCGTGCAGTTTACTCCTGGGTCCTAAAGTACACCTAATTTCTCACAACATACGTATACAGATGACTTGCTGTTTTTTTCCTGTGTTTAAATGAAAATCTGATTTACTCACTTGTGTTTTATCTGAACTAGATGAACATTTATCTCACGATCCAAAATGTGTCATGACTAAAGTTGATATTATTTATTTGAGGTTTATGTGAACAAAAGTGCACTTAGATGTAAAATCAATTTGAATTTGGTTTGCATCAGTACTATTTTTTTTTTCATTTCTAGAAATTGTTCACAAAACCATGATAATATTGATAATCATGGTGATTTTGGTAAGTCTAACCGTGATGTAATATTTTCAAACCGTTTCTTCTCTAAAATACATTTTTGTAAATGTATGGTTTGAAATTTACAAAATATTTTCATGGAACATGATCTTTACTTAATATCCTAATGATTTTTGGCATGAATCATTTTGACCCATACAATGTATTTTTGGCTATTGCTACAAAAATACCCTTGATACTTATGACTGGTTTTGTGGTCCATGGTCATAAAAGAAAAATATGCTATACAAACATAATTATGGATTTGGAATGACTATACCTTTACATTTTTGTCAATTCTGTTATTTTACATTTTAAATTTAGGTATTTAGCAGGCGCTTTTATCCAAAGCGACTTACAACGGTAAAGAAACAATAAAGCGATTTGTCATGGGTCATTTATTCTTTATTTGTTATTGTCATTTATTATTTGTCAAAAATAAAAGAAGTGCTTATTCCAACTTACACATTTCCACTATTCCGAAACCTGTTGAGAGAGAGAGAGTTAATATTTTTTATTATTTTTTGTTTTTATTATTTTAAATGTCTGGTGTTTTTACATTTGGTAAACTATACTCATTGTGTCACTCATTTATCTGTTTTATTTACTTTTTATAAAAACTTTAAACCAGAACTACAGTTAGATTTATGTAGATATATTAGAAAAACTAATAATTTGCTTTACAAACAATTTTCTTTTTTACTTCCAGCCTTGTCTTCAGTATTGGCCTGAAACAGGAATGCAGCAGTATGGACCCATGACTGTTGAACTGCTCTCCAGGTCCACTGATGAAAATGTAGTCACACGTCTATTCAGTGTGAACAATATCACTCGGGTAAGTGTTTGTGGAATCAGTCATCCAAAAATACGGTGAGATCCAAAATTTTGATATTGCCTTGAAATTTTCCCTCAATTTTGTATGCTGATCATAGAATGTGTAGTGATAAAGTTAGCAAGATGCAAAATAGAGGCATTTTACTAGTAGTCTCGGGGCCTGTAATATAAAGCCCAATATAGAAATATACAAAACTTTCCTAGATGACCCCGGGCCAGATGCGTACTGGAGCTGCTGACTTCGGCATGGATCCGGAGCGGATACGGCCCTAAGTTGTCTGCTGTCTGGGTTACAATTATGAGCCATATTCACAGAGTGTTGCCATCTATTACCTCATTAAAGTCAGACTTTATTAGATCTATGAACTGTCTTTTATCTTTTCATAGAAATTGTTTTATGAATTGATGAGTTCAGGGTCAATTAACTGAGAGCCTACTAATCTTTATTGAGACTTTATATTGGAAACGTTTTAATTTCAAGTCAAATTAAACAGGAGGTTTAAATGTTTGGTCCGTCATATCCATTTTGTCTTGTTTATGTCTTTATAGATTTGTGTGTGATAAAGTCCTTTGTATTGTGTGTGTTTGTGAGTCAATCTCTCACAAACGTGTGTGCTTGGTGCTTCTAATGTTGACTTGAATAAAGAGGCACTTTCTTACACCTTTAGTTGACCTTGGTCCCCCCTGATGGCTTCATCGTCGACACTCTGTCTTCTTGAAATCTTGTCCCAAATGTTACAACTCGGTTTGTCGGCCCACTTTAGCACTTCTGTCAGCCAGCCTGTCAACCTTTAGCCACAATGCTATCCGGGCCTATGTCAGTTTAGCCAACCCCTGTCAGGCTTTACATCCCCACTGTCTCTTTCAGACTCTGCAAGCCAAGTAAACTCTCCATGTCATTGTCAGAAATAATGTCCCATACTGTCTCTTCAGTGGACCGCAGAAAGAACCACAAATGCTGGAATGATAAAGGCATATTGATATAGTGGGTTCCTAAATCGTGGCATCCTTAGTTAAAATAGATTTAGGGCGGCAGTGGCTCAGTGGTTCATGTAGATTGTCTACAAACCGGAAGGTTGGTGGTTCAATCCCCGGCTCCACCGGACCAAGTGTCGAGGTGTCCTTGAGCAAGACACCTAACCCCAGCTGCTCCCGATGAGCTGGATGGCGCCTTGCATGGCTGACACCGCCGTCGGTGTATGAATGTGTGCGTGAATGGGTGAATGTGAGGCAAAACTTGTAAAGCGCTTTGGATGGCCATGGGTCTGTTAAAAGCGCTATATAAATCCAGTCCATTTACCATTTACCATAAAAGAAAAAAAAGACAAAAGTATTCTTTCCCATTTTGTTACATAGCAATGTAGATGTGAATTAATGGTCCAGTCAAGATTTGGTGAATATGGCGTGTTTTTATTTTATCAATACAATTATTTTCTGACTAAATACTGGTTGTAGTTATAAACTCTTTTCCCGCCATTGACGAGTTATCTCGTCATTTAAGAGAAAACGCTTCCCTGCCAATGACAAGATTTTACGGCAATCCATATTTCTGCTATTATCAATTAGGTGGCGCTCCTACACAACTTATAAGCATCCACTGATCCAAAAACAGTTAAAACTCTGTTTATGATTTGTAGTTATGGGAGAAACGAAGCTTTTCGAAGCTTCGAATCAATTGAACCAATTGCTTCGCAAATTGATTCAGTTTTTCAAAGCGTTCGAAGCACCATACACGCTGGCGATACCTGCTGGACAAAAGAGTGTAAAAGCAGCTAGATCTGTCCAAACATTTTACACTTTTTACAAAATATTAGCAAGATTGTTCTAAAAATGTTTTTAAGAAAAATTTATTATTTAATTTATTTAATTAAGACATAATTAAAAGTGTATTCTGTGTTTTTAGTTTTATTTATGGCAAACAAATCATTAAAACAAACTCCCTTTTTAATTATGCAAAAGTTTGTCATTAAATCTGTCTATAAACAAAAAGTAGACAAAATTGTAGTGTTATAAGTCAGAAGGATGAATGTTTGATGAACTTTTATAATAAAACTGACCCGAGTTCACCTACACTGGTCATTTGTGATCAACTCTCCCTAGTGGTGAATTGTAGGATTTTCGAAATGTTTTGAAACAGTTATGACGTAATGAAGCCTCATTTGCTAAAATCACGTGACTTTGGCCAGTTTGAAACAAGCTCCAAACCACTATATTCACCACAAAAGATTAGTACATGTTTCAAAGCCTCATGTTTCTTAAGCCTGATTAAAGTCGTGCGTAGGTTCAGGCTATCCGTAGCATGTGCGTAGCTCTGCGTGGCCTGACATGCACCTCGCAATTTTTTTTACAG